>NW_027492824.1:72500-261264 GCF_021521415.1 Bidens hawaiensis
ACCCTAGTCAAAGGTATAGTCTATACCTTGATCAAGTAAGTAAGTGAAATATAAGCTTTCATAAGATAAGATTATGATGAAATGTTACTCTTTATTTTTATAAAGATGTTACATATGAAAGAAGAAACTTGATATATACGTTTCTTCATTATGAAGAAACGTAGCATATAAATGTTTTGTAAAATGAAATAAATATCAAGGTAAAGGTTATGCAAATAGACTTAAGGTCTATAGCTAGATTGTAGATCTAGTTATTTATAGAATGTTATTCTCGTACTATAGGCCCGAGATAAAGATCATACATCTGTTGGTGAGAAATCTGGAAATCAACAAAAGGTGAATACGTCCAAACCTTTTTATAGTGAAATGTTTAATGACGTGAATACGTCTATGTACTGTATATTTTGAAAAGATATTTACTCTTTGAAACTATGGACTGTTATCCATATGTAAAAGAGTTATGGAAATGTTTACATGAGGGTTAGTTCAAATCCTCTAAAACGTTTTGATACAAGGTAGTACTAAACACTCAGGTTAAAATACACATGTGTCTGGATCCTTACATATATTTACTGTAGTGGGCACACTACAGACATACTGACCATGAGACAAGTGACTGTCTCTCGGTCGAGTGAAGTCCGATTATGTGGTTTGTGCGTATGTTTTAGTTCTGATGAGATGGGATTGAGACCCACTGAGTCATTGAACACTATTGGTGTTGTGTCATTATGAATTGTGAAAAGGTTTTATTGAGTTAGCGTATTCACCAGCATATAGCTGACATATTTTGAAACTGTTTTCAGGTAATCAGGAGTAAGGAATAGTGATGGATATGCCAGTGAAGATAGAAGAACACTAGGCATACTTTACAGCTGGTGGCTCAGCAAATTTTGTATTGAGTCATATATATATTAAACTTGTTTTTAAACAATTAATTTTGTAAAACAAACAACGGTATTTAATTCCCTATGTTATGAAAGTAAATATTTTAAAATAACATTTTCCGCTGCAAACTTTGATAAATTGACAAAAGTGGTACCAATTGTGGGTCACACGCCTAGGCCAGAAGGCGGGGTGTGACAATTGCCTTCATCTTCCTCATCATCATCTTCACTATGTCCAGGAGTGAGAGGTACAGTGATCACTTCAATTTCAGGATCAAGCAGCCAAGGGAGTATGTCCCATTCTTCATTTTCAACAAATTTACTCCTGGCCTCTTTAATTCTTTGATAAGTATCCGGATCCTGCAGTCTAAGCACTTCTCCTGTCAAATGTAGATTCTGCAGAGATCGATTTATGAGTATCTGAATGAATCTTGGATACATGAGGAATCGCTGATGCTCCTCCTTCTCAGCATTTGATACCAAACTATTAAAAATAAATCTTGAGAAATTAAATGGTTGCTGATATAATATAGCCACTGTCATCGTAGCAAGCTCCCTGCTTAACAAAGTCCAGGTTCCTCTTCTTGAAGATAAAGATTGGATAACATGATGTATCAAGAATCTGTATATCAAAGGAAAGCTTCCCTTATGAAACTGTCCTTCCTTCACACCTGCTTGATATCCCATTGTCTCTTGAAACACTCTTAAAAGTCTTGGAGACGAGTACATAGGCAAATCCTCATGATTGTCGTTTAGCCGTAGTGCATCTCTGATAGAGGCTTCAGTTATTTCAAACTCTTTATTTAGCACCGATGCTTCAATTCGTCTTCCATTTATGTCATTTACGTAAGTAGCAGATCCCCAGAAATCCGTAATATGATTTCTATATATTGTTGGGTTTTCCATGAGTGCCACCCGTATGTTAGAGTTATTGAGGAAGTTGATTATGAGCTCCAACTCCCTATTTTCATCATCCACCTCCAACCGGGCACACATATTGTGCTTCTTTTCGAATTTCATTGCGATTAATTCTGCAACACAAAAGAATATGTCAGATAGCATGAAATCAGAACAATAGCAAATAGCAGTTAAGAATGAAATTTGTCTTCAGTAACCTGTTCCGTAATAATTTGCGAACTTGCACAGCACAAATAATCAATTAGTAAAGTTCAATAGAAACCCTAATTTCGAGACTTGGGAATACGATAATCGATAATCGATATCTTACCAAGGTCGAAACAGAGCTAATGGCTAATATTCGAGTAATAATCGAGCACGAATAAGTATTCAGAGTAAGTAGGGGATACACGAGCACGAGGGTTTTCGTTAAGGTTGAAAGAGGGAGATAAAATGTTTAGAAAAGTTTTTAAGTTCCCCTTTTATACCTAACGTTTGGATAGTACACCCGATTTGTCGTCTAGTGCACGACAGTTGTCATTTAATTCAAATTAACCGTACCATCCTTGCTCGAGTATACAGACAAAAGAACAGCTGTATCCCATTCTACTCTAATTCTTATCCTTAACTGTGCTCGACTGTATTTAGAAAAAAAATTCATTTATGGTTTACTCGAAGAGAGGTATACTCGAGAGAATTCCTTAGAAAAATTCGTAAGATCTTTTGAGATATTTCACTACTGCGCTCGAGTACACTCGTGCTCGAGATCCGTCCTTAACCAAATTTCAAAGTTACCAACAAATGTGAAGAATCACTCATGCTCGAGTATATGATCATACTCGAGATTATGTCAGAATCAAATACAACTTAAAGATGCAAGTCAGTATGCTCGTGAGGATAAGTATGCTCGAACAACTTGAATAATCTATCAAGTCAATTCGTATGCTCGAAAAAGGCAAAAATATAAAAAATCAAACATACACACATACTCGAAACACTTAACTTCAGTAATCACTTAAGAACTTTGTGCTCTTTAAGAACTTTATGCCCGAAGAGTGTAAATGTGACTTCTATGCTCGAAACACTTATAAAAGTTTTCAAAGCAGATCATTGTGCTCGAAGAGTAACAAATGAGATATCTATGCTCGAAACACTTATAAAAGTTTTCAAAGCGTATCCCAGTGCTCGTAGAGCAACAAACAACACATTCAAGTATAACATTAAGCTCGAAGCATATTCTAACTCCTAGAACATACTCGAAAACACTTAGATCGTTTCAAATTTCATTTCAAAACACACCATCATCTGTCCAGTAAGCAAGACAGATACCACACTCAAACCTTGCTTAAATCAAAAAGATAAATCACTTAAATCACTGTTGTAACTTAAGCATAAGTTTAAGGTGAATGAGAGATCAAAATTCAGTTAAAATTCTTTTCAAACCATTTTTTAGAGAGATCTCAACATGGGGTCAGATTGTTTAATAACTTTCACACCATTTCATTGTCAGCCTTATTATGACTTAAGTCAAGTTGACATTAGGTAGAAACACTTAGCATGATTCTTATGAAATTTTGTGATATACTTAGATTTCAATTTAATTGCTTAAGATAGAATGGTCAACATTATTGACTTCAGGTTGTCCCTAATATCTTCTCAAGGCTTATTTAGCTTTCTCCAAATCACCCCAATTTGACTTCAACCCCCAGATGCCTTGGTCAAAATTGTTTTTTTTTTTTTTTTACTTTGAGCAGATTTTATTTATATATATAGATATATATCAGACTTTAAGGTTGAACGTTGGACTTACATGCCATCCGGACTTACATGCCTTACATTCAGAGTGTTTAGGACTTATTTATATGCCCTACCCTTGTAGTTCCCTTGGTGCCCCTTTAAGTCTTGATATTTTATAATTTATTCTTTATATAATATTTTTCTTGTAGTATTTTTCTTTTTCTTACTTTTCTTTTTCTTCCTTTTTTGTTAAGCTATTACATTGCAATATTTTTATAACTGCTCATATACTTTGTAAAGTAGTTTTTGTGTGACCAAAATATCAACAGGCTCGTGTATGACTGGATAATTACCTTTTTGCCCATCATCCGGAGAGATATGTAAGGAAACATACCTTGATCTTCAAATGTGTCACCACGTCAGACTTAGCATGATCATTATATGTGTATCACATCGGTCACTACACTCATGAGAAGATACCATATAAATTGTCAAGTTACTAAACAGAAATCCTTAAGCCTATAATCCATGGGTTAGGAGATTAAACAATATACTATCATTTCCCAAAGGTTGGATTCAATCTCCATTTAAAAACATTTTAAGCTTCTTCAAAGCTTGTAACTGAATAGTATTATCATTTCTCACATGAGATAACCAAAAACTGTTTGTAAAATCAAAAACATGAGAATTGTTTAACAAATCACTTTCTTTGAAAATTCGTGTTAAAAATTGATTTTGAAAAACAATTTGTCATTTAAGGGCATATGACTTACAAACAACATTCAACATTCACACAATTTGCAAATTCAAGTAATATGAACAGTTCTTCATTCGAGCACGTATGAATCCTAACGAGCAGACTCAGAATCTATCATTTCAATGCACGAGCTCGAAATACTTTCATATCAATTTTCAACTTTGTGCTCGAGCAACAGACCTGTGCTCTAGATACTTGGATTCATCCAGAACACATGTCTGTACTCGAACAGAATAATCATGACATATGTGCTCGAAATACTTGGAAAGAGTTTTAAAGTCAAATGTCTATGCGCGAGCAATAGATCTATGCTAGAAATACTTAAAAAAGGTTTTTGAAGTCATATATCTATGCTCGAACATCAGAATCATGATCTGTGCTCGATAGACTTAGAAAATTTTCAAGTCATATTGTTTGTGCTTGAAAAGCAACAAAGACAATTTCAAGCACATATTCAGCTCGAAGCACTTAAAACCAACAAAATAGATCAAATAAGCACACATTCAATCACTCAAATCATGAGCAGTCATCAGATTTCATATTTCACACATACAAATTAACAGGCATGATTAAACAATCAAGATAGCCAGTTAAGCAAATTTCAACAAATCATGCAGTTAAACACAGTGAGCAACAAATACATAATAAGTTAGCATCTCACTTAAACACATTTCATCAATTAGACTTTATTAACATTTATCATTCCTAGGCATTTTAATAGAAAGTGAAACCTGATTTTGTCCAAAGGTTTGGTGAATAGGTAAGCCAATTAACAGTTGTTTCTACCCTTTTCATTTCTAATAAGCCTTTTTCACTACAGTCTCTAATGAAATGATTCCTAATTTCAATGTGTTTGGTTTTAGAGTGTTGTACTGGATTTTTGACAATAAACATGGCAGTAGTGTTATCAATTAAAATTGGAGTAAGTAAGAAATTCAGACCATAATCCAGCAGTTGATATTGGATCCATAGAACCTGTGCACAGCATGCAGATGCAGCAATGTACTCAACTTCAGCAGTTGAGATGGACACTGTAGTTTGCTTTTTGCACTGCCATGACACCAGCCTGTTTCCAAGAAACTGGCATCCTTCTGATGTTGACTTCTTGCTAATATTGCAACTATCATAGTCGCTGTCAGTGTAGGCCATCGAGTCAAATGAGGGGTTCTTTGGATACCAAATTCCCATATCTGGTTTCCTTTGAGGTATCTGAATATTCTTTTTACTGCTATCATGTGGGAGACCTTCGGGTTTGCTTGAAACCTTGCACACACACACACAACAAATATAATATCTGGCCTAGATGCTGTAAGATACATCAATGATCATATCTTGGCCGTATATTCATGCTGGTCCGTTGGCTCCCCCTTTTCATCTGCCACCATCTTCTCATGTGTGTCCATTGGAGTAGACACTGTCTTGTAATCTTGGCATTTGAATTTGTTTAAAATGTCTTGAACATATTTGGACTGATTAATTAATATTCCTTCTTTCTTCTGCTGCACTTGTAGTCCAATGAAGAAGTTCATCTCTCCCATTGAACTCATTTTGTATTTGGACTTCATCACCAGCTCAAAGTCTTTGCACATTTGGTCATTGGTTGAGCCAAAAATGATGTCATCCACATACACTTGTATATGCAGCTGGTCTTTCTTCCATGTTTTGTAGAACAATGTCTTACAGATGATTTGAAAGCTCATCATACCAAGCTCTAGGAGCTTGATGTAGTCCATACAGTGCTTTGCTGAGCTTATACACCTTGTTTGGATGTGTTGGATCTTCAAATCCAGGAGGTTGAGTCATATAAACTTCTTCATCAATCTTCCTATTCAAGAATGCAGACTTGACATCCAATTAATAGACTTTAATGTTCATGGACGCTGCATATGCTAAGAAGATTCTGATGGCTTCTAATCTTGCAATAGGGGCAAATACTTCTTCAAAGTCCACCACTCTTCTTGTAAGCATCCTAGAGCTACCAGCCTTGCTTTGTTCTTGATGACTATCCCTCTTTCATCCTTTTTGTTCCTGAAGACCCATTTGGTTCCAATTGCATATTTCCCTCTAGGTTTATCTACCAAATCCCAAACATGTAAGTCTCTGAATTGAGCTAACTCTTCCTGCATGGCTTCCACCCAGCTGTTGTCTTTTAAGGCTTGATTGATGTTCTTTGGTTCAACTTGGGATAGAAAACAGGCATAAAGACATATGTTTGCTCTTTTAGAAAAACTTCTTGTCACTCTTTCATGCAAGTCACCAATAATGTTTTCTGCAGGATGATTTTTTTCAATGGAGGTAGTTTGAAAAATTTGATTTGCTGTTACCTCTAGTTCAAGATTTGTCATATTCACTTCAGCAGTTTCATTTGAAGGTGCTTCTTCAGCTTCAGGAGTGGTTGTATTAATGGCATTTATTGAAGTAGATGTCTCATTGTTGCCAATTTGCAAGGAATCAAACAAAGACTGGAACCTGTCTTCAAATCTGTCTGTTTCTTCAGGTTGACTTTGCTGTTGACTCTGCATTGGATCACTTTCATTTTCACTTGGACTGTCATTGGATACTTCAATTGCAGCTTCTTGGCCAGTTATTTCCAACTCATTTGGTTTGCTGTTGCTTCTTTCAAAGTTGAATCCTTTCTCTTATGTTGCAACAGCTGGCCATAACTTGTCCAAGTCAATCCGTTTTTGCTTCCCTTTTTCTTCATTATAGATTTTGAAGGATTTAATCATCTTTTCTAGATCAAATAGCCACTTGGGTCCTTCAACATTATTAAAGTGATTCTCATTAAAGATAATGTCGGAGGACTCAATAACCACCGTATGCTCTTTAACATAAACTCTGTATGCCTTTGGTTGGGATGAATAGCCCACAAAGAAACAATCCAAAGATTTGGATTGAAACTTGTTTAGATAGTTCTTTGTATTCAGTAATGAGCATTTACATCCAAAAGGCTTCAAGAACTTCACATAAGGTTTTCTCTTAAAGAGTATCTCATATGGTGTCTTGTTGTGAGTTTGTTCAAAAGCACCCTATTATGAACATAGCAAGCAGTGCTAATAGCTTCTGCCCAGAAAGTTACTGGAAAGTTTGCATCAGCTATCATGGTTCTTGTAGCCTCAATTAATGTTCTGTTTCTTCTTTCTGCAACACCATTCTGCTCAGGGGTTCTTGGAGCACTATATTGTTGAAAGATCCCTTTAGAAGTGTAGAATTCTTCCATAATTCCATTCTTGAATTCTGATCTATTGTCACTCCTAATCACTTTCACCTTTTTATCAAGCCGATTCTCCATTTTCAGTACATAAGTCTTGAGTAACTCTGGTGTCTCATCCTTGCCACCCATAAAGAAGACCAATGTGAACCTTGAAAAGTCATCTGTAATTACCAGGCAGAATCTCTTTTTCCCAATACTTGAAACACTTACAGGACCAATAAGATCCATGTGAAGTAGTTCCAATACCTCATCAATTGAGTTGATCAATTTGCTCCTATGTGAGGATTTGTGTTGTTTTCCTTTCAGACAAGAAGAGCATTTTTCTTCTAGTTTGAATTCCTTGATAGGAAGACCTATCACATGCTCTCCTTTCACCAGCTTGTTCATGTTTTTGATATTTACATGACAAAACTTTCGGTGCCACATTTTTGCTTCATTTTCAGTGGCTTTGGATACAAATCATGATCCACCTCTAGATACAACATTTTTCATTTTCAATTCATAGAGGTTTCCATTCCTTGGAGCCATCATCATTATCATTTCTGGTGGGATGACAAACTCAAGCCTTAAAATGAAACAATGGGCATCATCAAATCCAACTTTGTATCCTTTATCACACACTTGAGAGATGCAGAGTAAGTTATATTGCAGTCCTTCAACATGCAGCACAATCTGAAAGGATACTTTGCCATTTGAGAGACTTCCTCTTCCTACAACTTTTCCTCCGTTTTCATCACTCCCAAAGGCAACTGGTCCTTCATGCTTTCTTTCATAGTCTACAAGAGCTTCCTTATCACAGGTCATATGCCGGGAACATCCACTGTCCATATACCATATATCATTTCCGTTCATGGACTGTTCCTGCACACAGATACATAAAAAGATCGGTTACATTCTGAGCTACAAACTGTATCAGTTTGTAAGTCAGTGTCAATTTGAACTTCAACAGGGGTTGGAACTGGATCTTCATAAACTGTTTCACATGACTCATCTGAATCAGATTGACATTCAACTGGTGACTTGATGCTTTCTTCAATTTGATCAATTACATAGTCCTTCCAGTTGTTTACTTCTTGTTTAGTTTTCCATTGATATCCTCTTGGTTCAAAACCTTGTTTCAAGAGAAAATTTTCATCTCCATTCAGAACACTAGGTCTCATCTTTGATTTACCTTTGTCACTTGACCTGTTTCCCTTGACAGTCTTGTCTGATCCCTTTGACTCTTCATTAATCTTTAGAACTGACTTCAATCTCCTTTCCAAATTCAGTCTATGATTCTTATCATCAGTTGGATTCTTTTCATCATTCAAATACCTTTCATACATTTTTCCTTGTATCATTTCATGTCAAATCCATAGACAAAGTCAGGAATTTCAAATGTTTCTTCCACAACCCAACATGAATCAGTGTGATGTCCATAGGCATCACACTTTTTGCACCAAACTTTAGCAAAGCTTCCCATATCTTCAAGCAGTTGCTTGTCCCGGAATCTGTCACTTGGCTTGTGAAAATCAAAACCTAAAAAGGTCTTTGGATATAGAGAGTTGCTAAAGTCCATTTTCATAGGCTTGTTCACATCAGGCACTTGGGGGTACTGTTCTTTGACAAATTTGATCATTTTCAGTTTAGTTAAATTGGTTGAGGAACTTGCCTTCTGATTAGTAGTATGCCTTCTCATTGGAGTATACTCAACATTCCCTATGTCAAAAAGTTCATGTTTGGAGAACTCTAGATAAATGGGAGGATGTTGATCATATGAAGAGCTCCCTGTTTGATTATTCTTGTTCTTTGGTTGAGGTCTTTCACATATGTCAAACACCTTGTTGTTTTGGTGAAAAATTGACAAAGGTAATTTCGTAACCAAATTAGTAACCGGGGCTTGGTGCTTTCTTGTAACGAATGTAAAAATGATAGAATACATCGATTTGTTGCGAGGAAAAAACTCGTTATCCTGAGGTTAACAAGAAAAAAACCCCGGGCGGTGAAAACTATCACCACCGGTTTATTAATAACAAAAAGTGGTTACAATTGGTGGAGCTCAAACTGGATCGTGATTACAAAGAATGAGTACTGCTAAGTCTCATGTGATAAAGTGTGTGTTATGATCCGTTTGTAGCTCTATTTATATACAAAAAGAGCTAACAAGATTGCCTACATTAAAGGAAACAAAAGACTAAATTCCAATTAGCCATTCCTACTTTTCCGGGAATAATTGATTCTTTCCTGATTAGCCATCCCTGTAATTCCGGAGATAACAGACTCCTTGCAATCAGCCACATTTCCTTTTTGAACACGTTTTATTTAAGGTAGCAGTTTGACCTTGTTGAACACGTTCTTTGAGGTTGTTGATGAGTAGTCCGAGTCTTTAGGAGCACATGGGAACGTTGTATGACCTGGTAAGCATCAAAGAAAGGCAATGGAATCGTTAGCACAATAATGTATTAAGGATACCTGTATCTTCGGAGGATACTATATCTTGGAGTTATCTTGAACATATCGTTTGCTTAGAATACTGAAAATCCGAGCCCTAACAATTGTCCCCAAAATTAACGGCTGTAAAAGGTGGTTTACAGCAGTTGATTTTTTGAATCTCGAATTCTGCAGATGGAGTGGAAAAGCCGATGATATCCAGGTAAATTTCTTTGCTTCTTCATCTTCAATCACCATGAGTAAAAAACTCAAGCTTTCCGTCATCAAGTGCAGGCCCAGGAGGCTAAGGCTGCCGGGTTGAAGACTTCCTTTTGGGATGTGACAGCTTGGGAGAAGATCATGGCGGAGCTGAGCGGAGAAAATGTGGAAGAACCGGGGCCGAGCTCGGCAGATAAGGTGGCTGATGAGGCGGCGAAATTTGGCGACTGTCGAGGCGGTGAAGGATCAACAGGGCAATGATGGCGATAAAGACAAGGCCTGAGCCCTGTTTTTATGAATGTTTGTTTGTGGTTTATGATGGTTGGTTGTAGGTTTGTGGTATCTTGAACAATTGGAACTTGTGTTTTGAACAGTTATGGTTAGGATAATAGGGAAATATGGGTTGAGGGATCTTGAGTTTCAAGACGAAGCCCATATTATCCTGGTCTTTAACTATCCGACAATGCCTGGGTGGAAGGGTCTTCCTGTTTGTTGAGAACGAAGCCTGGGCATTATTCTTATTTTCCTGCACTTATCGTTAGTAATAGCATAATTTTTTGGCTTTTACATTGTATGTTATTTGCCTGATATTTTAGAAAAATTATCTTGATATGTTTTAAACATAACATGTCCAAAATGGTTTTAAACTTATCTGTTTTCAGAATGATATATTCTAAGGATAATATATCCAGAAAATACGTTTTCAATACATATCATATTTGAAAGTACAACATCTTAGGATAATATATATATAAGGAGAATATATCCTTAAGACTTATTATAGTTAGGGAAATACCTTAAGTATAACACATCTCGAACATATACGTTTCAAATCTCTATAGATGAGAGTTAACACAATTAAGCCAAAAGATCATATTTCAAAAGAAAATAAGATGCAAGGCAAAACTATATATAAAAGTGTACCTTTGCAGCAGATATTAAGTTAACAAGCTTACACATGATGTCCCCAAATGTTGGGTCTTCATGCATCATACTTTCGGAATTTGTGCTATCCGAGTTAAAATTAACTAAGTAACATCATTCCCCTCAGCGATTTTACCAATCTTCAATCTAGCAAAATCAAGTTAGACAAATCTGGTAATGACTGGCGACAAGGCCTTTATGTGAGAGCGATGAAAAAGACCCATTATGTATTCAGATAAAATATCTTAAGGATAATATATCCTTAAAACTTATGTAAATGTGAGTTGTCACAAGTAAACCAAAAGATTATGTCTTGAAAGCCAAAATGTGCAATAAGACTAAGTGTAAAGAGTACCTTTGTAGAGAACATTTATAAATTTAACAAGTTTACATACGATGTCCCCAATTGTTGATCTTTTTAAGCATCATGCTTATGGGATTTTGCTAAGTTAAAAACAACTTAGTAACATTTCTATACTTAGCGATTTGGCCGATCTCCGATCTGTCAAAACAAAGATAGATAATCCTGGCGATAAGGCCCATTTATTGGCGATAAAGCCTTTGTACTGGCAATAAAGCCTTTTCACTGGCGATTAGGCCTTTACTTGAGAGACATGAAAATGTCTAATCTTGAGATAAAACTAGGAAAAGTCCCAAACGTATGGGCATGAAAATTCCAAAACTTTAGATAATATGAAAATGTTATAAACCTTTGATAACATGAAAATGTTATAAACCGTATGTGTGACACGTCTGCCACTTATCTTAAGGATTCGGTAGATGGCTAACAACAAATGGATTATCAGCTGGTGTGGTCCGCCTACCTCGAACAATATCCGATCATCGTGCGCTCCAGGCGGTCGTTAGAAAGATGAAGACCTTTAAACCTTAGAAGATATCCAGGATATTTTATTCGTGCGCTCCAGGCGTTCGTTCGAAATGTGAAGACCTTTAAACCTTAGAAGATATCCATGATATCTTATTCGTGTGCTCCAGGCGTTCGTTGGAAAGGTGAAGACCTTTAAACCTTAGGAGATATCAGGGATATCATATTCGTGTGTGAGGTGATCTGCTTCTAACTGTTGTGAAGATAACATATCCTTGGGATAACTGCAAAACACTAAGCTCTTGATGAGGGTGGCTAACACCCCTCCGATGCTTAAGTCAATAAACTTGATAAAAAGATAATAAGGTTCAAATATGTAAAAATTTAAAGATAGGTTAGGGAACATACCTTTATCCTAAAATGTGAGGATATGAACATACCAGTTAAGGATACTAACAAAAATATGCCTTGAGATGGATAGCATTCCAAGCTCTTGGTACATGAACACCTTCCATAGTGATCAATCTGTAGGCCCCTTTGCTTGCTTCTGAATCGATCAAGTAAGGACCTTCCCATTTTGGAGCTAGCTTTCCATCTGTTGGGTTAGTGGTATTCTGGAACGCTTCTTAGCTGCTGAATATGAGGTTCCACAAATGTCCTATCCTTTCGAGATAAAGGATACGACCTTAGCTCCGGGTGGTGGAGAAGGTGCCCTTTCAGGTATCTTGACAGGATCCTGACTTTTGTTCTTGTTTCTTCCAAATAGCTCCTTCAGGTGTCCTTTGCTGAGAAGGTATCCTATCTCCTTTCGAAGTGCTATACAATCGTCGGTGCGATGACAAAAGTCTTCATGGAATGCACACCATTTGGACTTGTCTTTGCTGGATCCGGGCTTCTCATTTTTCTTGGGCCATCTGGCCTTGTCACCTAAATCCTGCATGGCACATATTACACCACCAATATCAATATTAAAACAATATTCGGAGATTTTAGGATACTCCTCGTCATCTTCGTCTTCTTCCATGGCATTTATCCTGGAGGTATCTTGTTTGGATAAGGCATGGGCCTAGAGAAGTTTTGTGGAGGGTCTGACTTCCTGTTGGTAGACTCATACTTCGGAATAACCAAACTTTCATGAGCCTTCTTATCATCCTCTAGCTGGATGTATCTTAACGCCCTGTTTCTGACTTCATCAAGATTCCTGCATGGAGTCATAATAAGATCGTCATAGAAGGGTGAATCCTTCTTCAACAGCAGCCGCCATGTCAAGGTTGGGGATATCCAGAGCTTCCCTGCTAAATCTAGTTATCTAATCCCTTAGAGATTCATTATTAGGTTGAACAATTCTATATAAGTCACCTGTCATTTTCTCAAAAGATCTACTACAAGAAAATTGATTATTGAATAAGTTAATCAAATGAGCAAAGGAAGTAATAGTATTGGAAGAAATACTTAATAACCATTTGAGGGTCGGCCCCTTTAGTGTTGAACCGAACCCCTTGCATAGGCAAGCTTCTTTGATGTCAATAGGGATGGGGTTGATCTCCATCCTTTCTCTATACTGAGCTACGAGTTCCTCAGGATCCGTAGTGCCATCGTATAGCTTTATGTTGGGCGTCTGGAACTTCTTGGGGATCTCCATGTCGCATATAGGCCATGTGAACCTGGATAATCTGTGACTGCCTACCAGAACTTCAGCTATGGGACGGATTATCCTAGGGATATTGGAAATCATATCCTTCATTTTCCGCAATTCCCTGGCTATCTGGGGAGATATCACCTTATCCTGCACAGATCCACAGTTAGTGTATAAATTAGCATTAAGTAAACTATTACTGAGATCGTGGTTAGGTCTCTGGTATCCTGAGGCTTGATGACTAGTTCCTCCATTGAGGGTATCCTCAGGATAAGGTGACGTCTGCATAGGGATGTCATCTCCAACATGCACTTCAGAGGACACCATGGGAGATCCTGATGAGAATATGCCGGCTGGCATGGTTGAACGAGACTGCATGTTGATGGATTCTGGCCTCGTTGGTCTGGGTAACTCCGAGGATACTGGAGGATAAGTTCCCCAGTATCCTGACTGCTACTGAAACGGAGTCCTTGTTGATTGTGTCCCCAAGGATTAGGGATTCTGAAGGATAGATGATCATGGAGAACCAAAATCAAGAGCCCAGGGCATGATTGGAGTAGCCTCCTGCCCTGGTTTTTTCTTGATCCCTTCAATCTCCTTAAATAGCCTTGAGTTGGTCTTCTCTTGCTGCTCCATGTGAGTTTTGACCTGTTTCATCAAAGCAAAAATATCATTGTTAGAAATAACCGGATATACATGTGTAGAGGTTCCCGGGTACGGTGGAAGTTCTCCTTTGGGTTGAGCGCTCTTCTTTGGGACCAACGGAGAACCGGGGTTCACACTCAAAGCAGTGGTGACCGGAGCAAGAATGGAGCTAGTTTTTGGTTGTGAGGCCATAATGAAGGGATGAAAGTAATTGAGAGTGAAACAAATGGTTTTGATGGATTAAAGCACCGATAGCCCCATGGTGGGCGCCAAATTGTTTTGGTCAAAAATTGACAAAGGTAATTTCGTAACCAAATTAGTAACCGGGGCTTGGTGCTTTCTTGTAACGAATGTAAAAATGATAGAATACAGCGATTTGTTGCGAGGAAAAAACTCGTTATCCTGAGGTTAACAAGAAAAAAACCCCGGGCGGTGAAAACTATCACCACCGGTTTATTAATAACAAAAAGTGGTTACAATTGGTAGAGCTCAAACTGCTAAGTCTCATGTGATAAAGTGTGTGTTATGATCCGTTTGTAGCTCTATTTATATACAAAAGGAGCTAACAAAATTGCCTACAATAAAGGAAACAAAAGACTAAATTCCAATTAGCCGTTCCTACTTTTCCGGGAATAATTGATTCTTTCCTGATTAGCCATCCCTGTAATTCCGGAGATAACAGACTCCTTGCAATCAGCCCCATTTCCTTTTTGAACACGTTTTATTTAAGGTTGCAGTTTGACCTTGTTGAACACATTCTTTGAGGTTGTTGATGAGTAGTCCGAGTCTTTAGGAGCACATGGGAACGTTGTATGACCTGGTAAGCATCAAAGAAAGGCGGTGGAATCGTTAGCACAATAATGTGTTAAGGATACCTGTATCTTCGGAGGATACTATATCTTGGAGTTATCTTGAATATATCGTTTGCTTAGGATACTGAAAATCCGAGCCCTAACACTTGTGTTTTCTCCTCATTTTCTCATAATGCTTCTTCAACTTTGGGGTTGTTTTTTGTAGCCTTGGTATTTGTTCACTATTCATCTTCTTTGAAGCCTTCTTGTTCCTCTTCTGGTCATCTGAAGATCTGTCACTTTTGCAACTACGGGTGCTTCCTTCACTAGAATATTCACTCATTTCTTCTTCTGATCAATCTTCTTCACTTTCTTTTCAACTGATTCAACAGATTCAGCAGTTTCCTTCACAACAAACTCACCTTCTTTGTTCACAACAACATTTTCATATTTCTTCACAAATTCATGTTTATCCTCAAACACACTCTTAAATTGCTTTAAATATTCATTTTTTGCTTTCCTTGTCCACCTTGAGTGGATATTTGTCACAAAAAGGTGGTGGTACCTTCTTGTATCTCTCTTCAGGGGCCATCTTTTCAACATATCCTACTATGTTGTCAGTTGACACAAGGTTCTTCAAAAACACCATTTGACTAAGCAACTCAGAATTTTTGAGCTTCTCTTCAGTATACATCTTTTTGAGTCCTTCAATCTCAACAGTCATCTTAGATTGAGTCATGTAAGCTTGCATACAGTCTTCCTCCAAGTTCTTAATCTGGTTGTCATATGTGGCTTCACTAGTCTCAAAGACATTTAAAATGGTTTCCTTCCTACCACTTTCAGATTTCCACTCTCCAACCTCCTTGTTAAGTTCATCAATTTTTAAAAGAAGATCAGAAATAGAGAGTTCAGATTGTACCTGTGATCCTGAAGATTTTCCTTTCTCTTGCACCTTAGCCATGAATGCCACATTTGCTTTTTCCATCTCCGCGGCATGGTTGCTACAGTCAAACTCTCCGTCTGGTGGAACTATAGTCATTGGAACATTTCCTTGGTCTCTACCTTGATTTACAGTATTGACATTTCCTCTGTTCTGATTTCCCTGAATTGGAGTCTGATTTGTTCTTTGCTGAGGCTGAATTGTTGTTGCTGGGGTCTGTTGTTGTTCTGATAGGGATTATGATTTACCAGTTGATTTCTCTGTTGTCCACCTTGGTAATTTTGATGTTGGTTTTGGTAGAACTGGTTCTGATTCACTTGATTACCAAACTGCTTTGGTTGATTACATTCCCTTGCAAAATGCCCTGGTTGTTGGCAATTGTAACAAATAGCCTTAGACTTGTCAAATCCAATGTGGTCATTGGGTCCTGAGAATGATGATCTCCTTGTTCGGTTGTACAGTCTTTTGCTTCTTACTGCTAACATTGCAGCCTGCCATTTTATTTCCATATCCTCAAGGTCATCCACATCTATTTGCTCGAAATCCTCTTGCACCACACTTGTATGGATCAAATTCTTTGCTACAAATGCGTTGTAAGAGTCAGTAAACATTGAAAACAATGCTTGATGTTCAATTCCAATGCTTAAGTTATTCTACATATAAGGAGGATGTCCACTGGCAGTGGAAGCAACATCATCCTCAATCATCTGGACATTAAATCTTGATTGGCTTCCTCCACATATTGAACCTGATTCAGAAGGCTCTTCAATGATTAACTGCTGCTGATTCTTGAGAGTAAGAGTGCCAATTGGTGCCACCAATGCATTTGTCATGGGAAAACTGGGCTTCTCTTCTCTTATCATGTGATTTTCAATCATCTCATGCTTAGCAGCTTTCAGAAATGCTAAGACATCATCCAACTTCAAGTTGGGAAAATTAACCTTCTCTTTAATGAATTTGCTCGCTGTATACCATTCGCCTGACAATGAAGAAAGCAATTTCTTGTTCAGCTCAAAATCAGAAATTTGTAACTCAGTTGTTCTGATTTCGTTGACAATCGTCATGAATCTTTGCAACACAGACTTTAATCGTTCACCATCTTTGAACTTGAAACGGTCAAGCTACTGCTTCAATATGTCCTTTTTGATGTCTCTTAGCTCAGTGTTTCATTCAAACATATCAATAACTGCATTATACATCTCTTTTGCAGTTTTATGATAGTTGACACTTAACAAAATCTCCCATGAGAGACCTAGTTTCAGCATTGACAGTGCTTTGTCATCTCTTTTTCTTAATTTTGCTCTCAATGGTGGCATTGTTGTTAGCTGCAAGTGAGGGAATATATTGTCCTTCCCAGATAGAATTCCACAGCTCTGGGTTGTTGTAGTTGACCGCAAATCGAACAATACCTTCCATTTGATGAAGTTTTCTCGTCTGATGAGTCTTGGAATCTTGTTTGTTGATACCTCTTGGTCGTCCATGGCTGCCGATCTATACTCAAAACCTTCAAAGTTTCAAACTTTATATCTAACACTTCAGTCACGTGGCCTTCAGTGAGCTTCCAAAGCTCTGATACCACTTGTTAGGACCGGACTTGGTGCAAACCTTAATAGGTTGACATGAACACACAGATCAATAACCCAAAGGCCTATTGAATATCTCGGCGGAATCAAGATATTCAACGGATGGGAGTGAAGTCGTGAGATAAACAAATAAATGAAACAACAATAAATATTCAATACGAACAATATCAAAGACAAAGATTCACTACATTTAATATATCATTTAATGTAACAGTAAAATGGAATGTTTAGGGTTTTGTGACGGCAGCGGCGGTACGAGGAGACAAAGAGAATATTCGTTAGAATGTTTTACTCTCGTATTGCATGCTTTGCCAGCGTGCCCTAAATGGAACCTAGGATGTTGTTTATAGACCCTGACATTACTTCTAGAATCCCCTAATCATTACATAATGAAAGACAAATAAAAATACAAGTGTAAGAGTCTTCGAGCATGATATGTATCTTGCTCGAGCACACTAAATATGCACTGTGTGCTTGATGAGTGTCTTCAAACATACTTTACTTAGAATATTTTACATAGAAAATATTCTCCTCTAGCATGCTTCATCCTTCTTGACTAATCCTTGCTTTGCTGGAACTTGTCCATCGAGCAAGCATATTCTTCTTGATGTCTTCAATCCGGTCTTGAGACTTATTCAGCAATCTTTATCATGCTCGGATGTAAAGCTTGCTTGGGGGGACTGAACCATGCTCGAAGTCTATGCTTAGAACATGTGACATCTTTTTATTGCATCCATTCTCAACACCAATGTGCTCGGATCACTTGGCTAAAACTTGAATGATCAAGTCGTTTGCTCGATTGGCAATCCGTACTCGATAGAAGAACACTCTTGCTCGGAGAAGTGTAGCTTGCTCGAAGCCTTCAACATTTAGAAGAATTTACCAAAATGGTTCTGAAGACCGTGCTCGAGGTAGTAAACCATGCTCGATGATCCAAGCTTGCTCGAAATCCATACTTAGCCGATTTCTTGAGGAGGTTGAGAAGATTCCAATATTCCTTGCACAATTCCGACTCAATAGTTAATAACTATATAAACCCATTTAAACCCTCATTCGTCATACCACGACTTCTAGAGGCAGAAGAGGCTCCAAAGGATGACTTTCGACCATCCTGAAGCTTCGGTTCCATCATTGATCGTATGTTCATCAAGATAAGTATTTTAAGCGACTTGTCGATGCTCGGCTAAGTTCCCGTGTTCATTATAGGCTAGGGTTTGTTTATCTTAACTTCTGATCAGATTCATTATGCTTAAGGATTAAGAGTTTGATTGATTTTATGATTTTATCTTGCTTGTTTATTGCTTTGATTGTTTAAACAATTTATGTCATTGATTATTACTTGTTGCATCACTTGTTTGGTTGTGTTCATCAACACTTAGGGTTAGCTCTTGTGTCATTGAACTAGTAATTATCGGTCTTTGCTAATTAATTGGTTTTCATAACATAAATTGATAATTCGGTAGACTAAGTTCAATTGTGTCAACAATTCGGTTAGGGTATCGCTTGTCATCACAATCAAACTATTAGGTCTAGCAATTACTACGCAATCAAGTCAGTTGAATCTATGATTAAGTTAGATGTCACATTACCCGAACCTAGAGTGAATACTTTTCATTAATATTGTTTACAAAATCTTTTTAAGTAATTGTTTAGTTTTAATTAATCTCTTTCAAAAACTGCTTGACATCATCTGTCCGACTTTAGTTAATTAATTATTTTAGTCATATTAAATTAGCATTTTCCTTGAGTTTCTATAGAGACGACCTTACTTACCCGTACTAGTTTATAGGTATTTAAGTCTTTAATTAATTATTTTTGAGTAGACCGCGACAGCCTACGTTAAATTGGCGCCGTTGCCGGGGATCGATCCCAGGTCACCCGCGTGACAGGCGAGAATACTTATCACTATATTACAACGACCAAGGCGTTAGTTGATCATGAGGTGAATGATCCAGTTGAAGAAGTTGAAATAGGGGCACCACTTATTCCCATTCAGATTGGAGATTTCAAGACCACCAAGGCGCTAGTTGATTATAGTGCAAGTGTAAATGTATTACCGGGTAGTGTGTATGACCGATTTGACATTGGGCCTTTACAAGAAGTTGACACCACATTGGTGCTAGCTGATTTCACTCAAAGAAGGCACCGGGGAAAGTTGGCAGGTGTTCCAGTAAAGGTTGGCGATTTTTACTATCCTGAAGATTTTCTTGTTCTTGATTATACACCGGTCGTGAATGAAGAAGAGCCATGAGTGATATTGGGAAGACCGTTTTTGGCAACATCAAATGCTCAAATTAATTGCCGAGATGGAACTGTATGCATGACATTTTGTAATCGTGAGTTAGCTTTGCATATCTTTTCAAATTTATTTGATTATTCTTTCAAAAATAAATCTTCTAGGTCAGGTGCTACTAACAGGTGTCTTCCTCATGTGAGCGAGGAGGACACCAGAAAAGAAGAAACTTTTGTGTTTGATAGGTCGAAGCGGGAGAGAGAAAATGAGGAGCTGAATGCGGTAGAGATTCATGTAGGAGAGTTGGCGATTTCATGTGATGATATAAAGAATGCGAGGGAAAAAGTGGTTAATAATGAGACTGGCAAAACAAGTAAGAAGAAACCGCCAAAGAAGGAGAAGGTGAGGAAGCCACCAGGGTTTGAGAATGAACAAAGAAGGTTGGCATGCTTTGGGCCAAGGTGGAGTGTCATGGACAGTTTACCACTATGTTGCAGAAGTAAAAAGAGTGAGTTGGAGGAAGGTAAGTATTCCATTCGGCCACCATAACCACCAAATCAGGTAATGGTCCAGCTAAAGACCTTAACAAAAATTTAGCACTAACCGCGAGGCAAGCCGGCCTAGTATTCAGGTACGTGTATATTTTTTTTGTAGTTGAACTTTGTGGGTGTAGTTCACTATAAACCCTCATGAGACCATACTCGTCCACCCGGGCTACCGGGGGGTTTAAAGGGCTTGTTGCATACGCTAAATGCAATCGTGATAACTATGAAAATGAGTTATGTCTTTTAACATTTTTACTCGTTTAACAAATTTGGTTATGAAATTTATTTAAACTCGGTTGGTAATTTAAAATTAATAGTTTTGCAAACGTTTTAAAAGACCTACATTTTTAACACCTGTGAGAAGCGTGCTTCTACATGTTTGAGAGTTTGCAGATTGCGTCTTGAGAGTTGAAGAGGTAAGTTCACCGAGAGCATCACCGAGGGCACGAGAGTTGCACATGAGAGTTATACTTTTTTATTAGGTGATTTTGTTTTCATAACCTTCTTTGTTTTATTAGTTTTTGTGTTAAAAGTGTAATTGTATTTGTGTATAATTGGTTACAACCATCACATTAGGCCCAGTTTTTAAAATTGTTGAAGTGAATTTTAACCCCGTCTCTATTTAAGTTGTTACATTTTTAAACATTGAAGACAATGTTTGTCTCAAGTGTGGGGATGGGGGAGAAATTGAAAAATTAAACGTTTAATGTTCCTTGAATTAAGTTTTTTTGCATAATAAATGGAAAATGATAGAAAAATCAGGGATTATTTTTCAAAATTATTATATAATATGAGATAATAAAAACGGGAACACACTTAATTTGGGATGTGTCGGTAGGCTCAGCCTTGAGAATGAAAGGATAATTTGGTTGTAGACTTAATTGAACCTTTAAAATGCTTGATTTTTAGTGGGAATCGCCTTCAGGGTTTCGTTTGTTTAGCTAAGCCTGTTTAAGGACAGGAATGAAAGATTAGGCCATACTTAAGCCTTTTGTTAGATTTGATCACTAGAAAGAAATTTTAAAATATGAATAGTCTATTGTACAATGCTTTGATAGGCTTAACGTTAGAGTATGCTAGATGACTTGTGATATAAACCTAAATAAAAATACTGCTAGTTTAAGTGGTTAACACTTCATAGGGGTATGGTTTTATAGCCTTAAATCTTGTATTGATGGGATGCTCCGGGGTTCAGAGACCATGGGTCTGTATGCGGTTTATCATCTGGGTATGCGTAATTCCTAAGTGGAATTATGTATATTAAAAAGCTTAAAAAGAACAAACCTGTAGTTTATCTGCCAAATCATAAGTCATTAAACATGATCACTACGTACTTTAAAAATACAAATTCACTACTGACTTGATCATACACGCTGTTAGTCATATAGGGTCCTCGTGCTCGCGTCTCATTACCATTAAGAAACGGACCACACGAGACACATCATATGTAAGCCCTACAGATGAATTCTGATGTGCGAAAAAATATATAAATAATTAAACGATTCGCAACTAAGCTTTAAAAACCAAACAACCTAACCTAGTTCACACAATCGGCAAATGTGCCGGTCGCGTGTAGCAAAGAGAAAGAAAGTCCGGGTATCGAACTTAAGGACACTAGAGGTGGCTCGGATACCAAACCCTAACTAATTCTTGACCTAAAAAAATATTTGACTTTTTATTATTATTTTATTTAAATTAATTTAAAGTAATTTAACTAACTTACTTAACTTAACGAAACTAACGGGAAAACTTAACCGCACTAATGAAGCTCTCAAATATGATGAAGAGGAATCACCTAGGTAAGGAATCTTAACGACTATCAACGACACTCGGGTGACAACAAACACAGAAACCGGGTTCTAAAGATGATCTAACTAGACAATAGTAAGGGAAAATAGGTCTCTACGGTCAGTTTTACTAAAGACCCCTAAAACGTCTAGAAAGAAGAATAAAGCACGGTTGATTTTCTAAGTACCCTGATGATTTATTACTTGGTCCGTATCAAAATCACAAACTCCTCTAAGGCTCATAATCCTAACAAACCTAGGGAATAAGGGGTAATTCAATATTAAAGATTAAATAACTCGGCTTACAAATTAACCTAATCAACGGCTAGAAAACCGATCGAGGTCTCGTAAAGGCTAACTAAATCGACTAGACCAAAATGATAAACCGACTCCTAATGTCTTGGTCCGACTAAAAGGAGATGAACCATTGAGATGAACAACTCTAACCAATCAAACCCTATGGTGACGTCTACCACAAATAACCGAAAGCACCAAGTAATCAGTCTAGCATGCAATCCTAAACAAAACACGAAACTAATTCATGTAAAGATAAAATCACACGGGGTCTAATTAATAAAATATTGACAAACTCAATAGAAATCATAGAATAAAATCAAAATAATATGAACTTGACAATAGAAAAATAATTGTATGTTCGTTAGCCAACCCAAAATAATCGTCAACACATCATCAATAAACCAAACCTAGGTAGTTCTAAAGGTTTAGCCAAAAACCATGTCTAGAATAATAATAAAATAATTTGATTCAACTACTGAGTTCATTATAAATTAAAAGACAATAATAAATTGGTTCTTCAAACCTCACAAAAGCAAAGAAAGAGATATAATAATGAATGATGGAGATTGCTTTTCTTGTCTCTTGTCCCCTGCTCAACTCCCAATCCCACGGCTGCCTCTGCCTTTCTTTTATAATTCCCCTCAAATAAATAATATATCTTTTCCTTCCTAGCTTGCACTTCACGTAGCCGCCATCTCCCAATATATATCTATTAATTCCCTTCTATTGTGTAGGGTTCTTTTCATTTAGGTTTTTCTCAAGGCTTCCACCGACTTCCAAACTCCTTTGATTATCTCAGCCCATGGCCCATGTCTCCTGATCTTTTAATTTACATAACCTTGTTTTGTTATTTGCTACTCACAAGCTAAGTAATTCATCACAACTTTGTTGTACAAAACCAATAAAACCTTTATTCCATGTGTTTTGCTATGATATTCAATAACCAAATAAAATACTCCATTTTATGTAACGTTAAAATAACTAAAGTCACATTATTATATAAATCTACCTATGTTATTAAATCAAGACAATGAATCCACATGTCATTCAATTAGACACTCTCGCTGTCACAAGTTTCTATTTTTACAATTTCGTTTTTATGAATAATAAAATGAAAAATACGTTGTTTGTGGGAATCGGATTCACTACCTTGCTTTTAAAATGTTTGTGGCTTACCAACTCAACTATGATGAATTGATATTAGCCTTTTTTTTTTCTTAATTGTTATAGATTCATGACATTCCATTTTGTTTTATTTTTTTAACCACCCGTGTATTACACGGGCTCTATCTTAGTACAATATATATATATTCCAACTTTTACTTGTCCGTTTCAAGCTTAATAGAAACACTACAATTTAGCTCGTTGACACTTGAAACTATTAAAATTTAAATATGAGCCAAATAGAGATATTGTTCAATAGAAACCAACTCAAAACAACTCACAAGTGTATGGAATATTTATATAAATTAAATATATTTTAGACTATATCAAATTCGTGTACACTCACCTATGGTGATGGACTTTGGAGTATTGCTTGATTACGGGGGTGTGCCATGTAGTGGGGACTATTTGCTAGTTAGTTACTTAATTGTACCTTAATCATATCTAATGGCCATTCTGGTAGACTTTGATGCTTAACTTTAGGTTTTTGTTCGATAAAAATATCAATGATTGTCTTAGCTGTTACATAAGGGCTTAAAAATTGTACAATTGTGCAAAATTTTGATAATCTAATCTCAAGGTTTAAATAAAAATTGAGGTGCTCTGGTTCGGTAAAACCATAATGAAGCATGGTAAGGCGGCTTCAGGGCTTTGAGGTGTGGGTTCCATTTTAATCATATAAACTAATAAAATTGTCACATCTTATTTTTCCCGGCAAGTATTGAGGCATGAGTTTAAGTGGACAACAATATCGGCAATCGCGGTTTTTGTGTTCTCTGTAATTAATTAATCTAAAGTGTTTTGTAAAGACAGTCTTTGATTCTGATTCCATTGCAAATTCTTTTTCGGGACAAAAAAGGATAAGTATGGGATGTGATGGTTGGGTAAAAGTTAGTTATTATTATATATTAATTAGTTATATTTAGGTAAATAAATGAATAAACATTGGTACTTCAAGCATTGTTATGTGTTTTCAAGACATTGGAAGTTAAGGAGCTTAAACGGGCTAATTCAGAGACATCCACATGAAGATTAAGCAAGCCTCGAGAAGATGGAAGCATAGGGAAACATATATGGATGGTTAAGAAGGATTTGGGAAAGGTTTGGATCAGAAACCGTAAGCCGAAGCGAAAACTGAACAAGACGGGGTACCAGGAAAGTGTCTTTTAGTAAAGCGGGCATATCTCGGCCTAGAAAATGAGTTACAGAATCCATAATATATGAATTTCAGGTTTCTCGGCGACACAAATCTGAATATGATGTTAGTTAACTTCGCGAGACATGAAGAAAGGGTGAAAACAGCTTCGTGCGATGCGAACCGACACAAAACCGAAAAAAATTAGGGTTAATCACTATATAAACCCATTTAAACCCTCATTCGTCATATCACGACTTCCAGAGGCAGAAGAGGCTCCCAAGGACGACTTTCAACCATCTTGAAGCTTCTGGTTTGATCATTGAACATATGTTCATCTAGATAAGTATTTAAAGCGATATGTCGATGCTTGGCTAAGTTCTCGTGTTCATTCTAGGCTAGAGTTTGTGTATCTTAACTTCTGATTAGATTCATTATGCTTAAGGATTAAGAGTTTGATTGAGTTTATGATTCGATCTTGCTTGGTTATTGCTTTGATTGTTTAAACAATTTATATCATTGATTATTACTTGTTGCATCACTTGTTTGGTTGTTTCATCAACACTTAGGGTTAGCTCTTGTGTCATTGAACTAGTAATCATCGGTCTTTGCTAATTTTCATAACATAAATTGGTAATTCTGTAGACTAAGTTCAATTATGTCAACAATTCGGTTAGGGTATCGCTTGTCATCTCAATCAAACTATTAGGTCTAGCAATTACTACGCAATCAAGTCAGTTGAATCTATGATTAAGTTAGATGTCACATTACCCAAACCTAGAGTGAATTCTTTTCATTAATATTTTTTACAAAATCTTTTTAAGTAATCGTTTAGTTTTAATTAATCTCTTTTAAAAACTGCTTGACATCGTTTGTCCGACTTTAGTTAATTAATTATTTTAGTCATATTAAATTAGCACTTTCTTTCAGTTCATGTGTAGACGACCTTACTTACCCGTACTAGTTTATAGGTATTTAATTTTTTAATTAATTATTTTTGAGTAGACCGCGACAGCCTACGTCATTAGGCCACTTGGCGGCACCAAATTGGTCCCTAATTTTTTTTAGTTCAACTACCATTTAGAACGTAACGGAAACCAACAGAATGTCAATTTTTTTAGTTCTGCTCTCATACCGAATGTGACGGAAACTGACCTAATTCACATAGACTCACCGCCTCAACGTTCGGGGCCGACAGCGCCTGAGTTTTACCGACCGACGATAGTGGTGTTCATCGGTTCGGTTATTGATTTATTTGATTTGTTTGGTTATGAGAATTTTTACCCTTAATTGAAAATCGAACCTAACCGAATTCATAATGTGGCTAACAGAACCGTAATCGATCAAATTCAATTCGGTTCGGTTTCAGTTAAAATCGAACAAATTGATTTAAATCCTATTAATCGTATTCATCCATAATAGCAATTTATTTTGTTTGTGTTCCGGATTCGGACAACCGTTTGGGTTCCATACTACATCAAATATTCAAACAAACCCAACATATACATCCTAAAACCAAAAGTTAAAGACGATAATATATAGCTAGTCAACCATAAAATAACCATCCTAAAATATTCAAAAAAGAAAAATCAAAATATGGATATGAATATGGACTACACATATTAGACATGTACTTTAAAAATATATGGCCATATCCAAAATAATTAATATAGTTCATATTTTAATCGATTAATTCGGTTAACCGAATAAATCGAACTAATCGCCTAAAAGAAAAAACATAACCGAAAATCAAATCGTAAATCGAATTCGGAATTCGGTTTTCGGTTATAACCAAATCGAAAATCGAATTCTGAATTCGGATTCTTTTTTCGATTACAAATACGATTCGGTTTTCGGTTATTCTGAACACCTTTACCGACAACACTCCACTGGTCTACCTCAATTTTTATATTATATTTTTTTGTTTTAGTTCCGATACCATAACAAATATGACGGAAATTGACCGAATTCGCGTAGATTCACCACCTTAACACTCGGGACCGACAATGGTTGGGCTTCCTAACATCCATGTTTTGACCGAATCACGCCACCCCATTAATCCACCTCAAAATTTTATATTTTGTTTATGTTCATCCTTTTGTTTTAGTTCTAGTACTATTGTAACGAATGCACGTTTTTTTAATCTGATAATTAAACATTTATTTTCATCGACTCACCATTGCAATAACCGGGACCTACTATGCTCGGGTTTTACCAACACCCCGGTTTTCGCGTCCGTTATGTTTTAGTTCAGGTACCGTAACAAAAGTAACTGAAACCGACCAAATGCTTGAGTCTACCACTGCATGGGTTTTACTAACCAGCCCCGACGCAACGCGCCAGATTAAGACACTAGTACTATATAACAAATAACAAGTTTGGTGCTGCAAGTGCCCTATTGGGCCACTTGACGACACCGAACTGGGCCGTAAATTTTGTTTTTGTTTTTTAGTTTAGTCACTGTAACGAACAAAACGAAAACTAACCTAACGCCAATTTTTTTTAGTTCCGGTATCATAACAAACATGGCGGAAAACGACTGAATACCCATAGACTCACCGCCTCAACGTCTGGGATCGACAATGGTCTGGTTTTACCAACGCTCGAGTTTTACCGACATACACTACCACATTGGTCCACCTCAAATTTTTTAATTTTTTTGTTTATATTTGGTTTTAATTCAGGTACAATAACGCATGTCACCATAACCGACTGAATTCAAGTTGACTTATTGGCTCAACACTTGGATTTTACCACTGTTTGAGTTTTACCGAGTAAAAAACAAGTTTGATAATAAAAGGAGTATGAAAGCAAGACTTTTATAACTATAAATAAGGATGAATCGGAAATTCCATTACAATATAAAAATTCTATATACTCCCAAATTATTGTTATCTGCTATATATAATTTCATTTTAAGTTAACAAGAAAATGGATATTAAGTTATTAACCAGAAGTTTTCAAACAAATCATCATTTTGATTTTAAGAAAATAATAAACCAAAGGGGTTCCTGGCGTTTTGAAGCAAAACGTTGCCCCACAACGTTCCATTATCTCCGTCTTAATCTATATGCCAATCTTTCTTTGGTTTAGCAGTATTCTATTTTTTATTAGAGTAAACTACAATGTTGAAAACGCGCATTGATAATATTCAACTAGGGTTAGGTTTGCTAGAATATGATGGCTAGTTAATTTAAGGGATTTTTATATATTTCTCCTTACTTCAATCAATCAATCAATCATGCCCAGTAAAATCCTACCGACAGCAAAGCTATAAGTAGGGTCTGGGAGGGTGGGATGTAGGCACACCGTACCTCCATCCAAAGGAATGAAGAGGTGACTTCCAGAGAGACCCTCGGCTCTAAGTAAACGTGTATGAAGCAAAATAAAGGAAATCAAAGTTTAACAGTTATATACAAACTACTACTAATTATAATAATATTAATAATAAGATCACAGTTTAACAGCTATATAAAAGCTAATAATAATTATAATAATAATAATAATAATATATGTAAGGGAAATACCATTATGGTATGCGATCTAAATAAGTTAAGTCTAAGCCCTAAGGTATTCAATTCTCTCTAAAAATCCTTAACTTTAATTCTACTTCTCCACGAATTCCTATCCTCAACCATGTCCTCGGAGAGGTTTAGGTCTATCAAATCATGCCTAATCCTCTCATCCCAAGTCAATTTCGGTCGTCCTCTACCCCTCCTCCCCTCTATAGTAATGTTTTCTACGGATCTAACAGGATTCGTCGTCTGTCTTCTCTTTACATGTCCAAACCATCTCAATCTCCACTCTCTTATCATGTCTACTATGTTCGCCACCCCTAATCTCTCGCGAAACACAACGTTTCTTATTCGGTCTAGCCTTGTGTGCTCACACATCCAACGTAGCATTCTCATTTCTGCTACCTCCATCTTCCGCACTTGTGCCTTCTTGATAGCCCAACACTCTGTTCCATATTGCATTGCAGGTCTAACTGCCACCCTATAGAATTTTCCCTTTAGTTTAGTCGGGAAACTCTTGTCGCACAATATACCTGTGGCTGCTTTCCATCTACACCATCCTACCTGAACTCGGTGGGTGACATCACTGTCTAATTCCCCATCGCTCTGTACAAAAGATCCTAAATACTTGAACTTCGTTACCTGCGGGACCACCTGCCCTTCAATTGTGATCTGTGCGTCTTCATTGTCGTTTATCCCACCAAAATCACAGTGGAGATACTCCGTCTTAGATCGGCTAATCTTTAAACCTTTTGTCTCTAAGGTTGTTCGCCACTCCTCAAGCCTCATGTTTAGATCTTGTTTTTTCTCAGCAAGTAACACAATATCGTCTGCGAACATCATGCACCACGGGAGAGTCCCCTGAATCGACTTTGACAACTCATCCAAGACTACTGCAAAAAGAAACGGGCTCAACGCTGACCCCTGGTGAAGACCTACCTCTACAGGAAAGAAATCAGTATCCCCCACTGGCGCACGGACACTTGTTTCACTCCTGGTATACATATCCATAATTATCTCTATGTATTTCCTGGGCACTCTTCTACCCTCCAAGCACTCCCAGAGCACCTGTCGTGGCACACTGTCGTAGGCCTTTTCTAGGTCAATAAACACCATGTGTAGATCACGCTTCTTCTCCCTATACTTTTCCATTAATCTTCTTAAAAGGTGTATTGCCTCTGTGATGGAACGCCCCGGCATGAAGCCAAATTGGTTAACCGTAACCTGAGTTTCTCGTCTAAGTCTACCCTCAATCACTCTTTCCCATAGCTTCATAGTATGACTTAGTAGTTTGATTCCTCGGTAGTTACCACAACATTGGGCGTCTCCTTTCTCCTTACTTAACAACTTTAATTACATATTTTTCCACACCTAAACAAACAATTACATATTTCTCTTTTTCATATCAAATTAACAAGTTACTCATATCCCTTACCGTTAATAAATTAATTAAAAACAAAGTTATATTAGAAATCATAGAGTTAAACCCACACGATCAAATCATCTTCTCTAATCTACTTCCGGCAAGCTCGATTTTTCCGGCAAGATTCCGGCCATCTTATCACCGCCATAAATGACTACCACAAGTTTTTCCCTCTTAATCCAGTCGTCTCCCTCGACCTGACCTCACCGGAGACGCCAATTTCCCTACCCCACACATCTGAAAAACGTGGTTACAAGCTCGATATGTTCGTCTTAACATCGACTCGGTTTGGCTTGAACTTGAGGAGATATGTAATTGATGTTTTTATAAATGAGATATATGTAAATACTTATTTAATTATGTCATTAAGGGTAAAACAATCATTTAATAACTAATTTTAATTAAATAGGGAGATATGTAATATGTGTGGTTTTGGGAGGGAAAATATGTAATTAATTTTTAAGGGATAGGTAAATATATAATAAGAAAACTTAGCAAGGGAAAATATGTAATTAATTTTTTGACCTTGTCTCTTTGTCTCTCTCCTCTTTTCGAGTTTCTTTCAGCTCCAACCACTTCAGATACAACATCCGACCTATTTTCGCCACCTCTTCACATCCTCCATCTGGGATCTCATTTGGCGTTGAGGTAAAACTCGACCCTATTAGACCATCCGTAATGGGGAGGAGGGAAACACCCTCCCCCCTCCCTACCTCCTTCTCCATTGGCTTGAAACTAACCTGGGCTCCACTTTTTTCTCCTTAAAACGTTGTATACAAAACACTTGTAACACCCCGGCTAAAGCGGAAATGCCTGAGTGTGACGTACAGATTGCTCAAACACACGTGAGACTATTAGGTGACCATAATAACATTATTTCATTTAATTTTTCATGTAACACAAGTTTATCAAATAATACAAGTTGCAACAAATAAATAAACAAATGATAAGTTGTTTCTTTGAATATCCTATAGGCATGCTATGTGTCTTCTAACTTTTATCCTCGTATCTTTACACCTGTAACATATGTATAAAATAAAGTCAGCTATGAACATATCTGGTGAGATTCCACGGTTTGATATAATACGTAAAAATCATACAATTCATGGACAAGTGATAAACGAGCAAGTAAAGTCCTTTCCAGTTGGTATCAACCAACGTACTCGGGTAATCGCGCAAGTGAGGTCCTTTCTAGTTGGTAACAACCAACGTACTCGGATAATGAGGCCCTTTTCCACTCGATACAAATGGACCAGAGTGCAAAGGGGGGCGTATGATCATACTTATTGAGGCTACCACGTGCAAGTAAATTCGAGCAAGTAATCAAGTAACACACAAGTCCATATAGTGAATTGTAGTTTGTAATCGAAATCATAATAGTTGGAATTGTAATAGATACATATGCTACCCTAAAATATGAAAACGTTTAAAAAGGGGTTGTGAGAAACTCACCTTGAAATCAAAGCTAAACTTGTAATATAAGCCGAACACGATAATGAAACCGAAGTAACCAAACATCTTGAACTATAAATGAAATGAATACGAAAATTTAAAGACTAGCTAACGAGATAATAAAAGGTAAACGAATTTTGATTATAGGAATTTTTGCATTATTTTAAGGCATTTATAATATAAAATTATATTTAAGTTTGAATGAAATTTTAACGATTTATGGTAATATTATACTTAACGCTAATATGATAGGCACGGATTTATTTTAATATCACTTTAAGCTGAAAGGAAGTTTAACGGTTTTTAAAATTATAATTTTAATACTAAGGAAAATTGGAAATAAATTGTAACGTCCATAAATTTCCGATAAAACGGTTTAACCTTGTAGCGTTGTGTGCACCTTCGGGCTTGACCCGACATTAATCCGAAAGCTCCTGGCCACCCTCGTAAACGTTTCTCACTTAACTTTTCTTACAAATTCGATCATTAGTAAAGTGGAGGGGCTAGGATGTATTATTATTATATTATAATACAAAAAAAAAAAAAACCCTAACACCCTAGTGGTCTGATCGGCGCCTCCCCCTCCCCCTCTCTTCTCAATTTTTGTGCAAGACCAGCTCATTCCGGCCATCCAAACTTCAATTCCAGGTTGGTATTATATGTATACAACTCTTTTTCACCTTAATTCATCCTTATGGCGCGTTTATTCGTCGAAATTCGGTTGTTTTTAGGCTTGTCGGGTGGTTGTCCAATTGGGCAGTTTCGGGGCTGTTTCGGCTAAGGTTTTTGCACCAAAAACTTCCTAGGTATGTCACTTACAACATACTAAAATTCATGGTCATTGGAATTGGTTAGATCGGCCAATTGTTAATAGTTTGAAAACTAGGATTCGGTGGACTAGTTTGTGAGTTGTTGTGTTTAACGTGTTGTTTGAGGGAATTGACAACCAATTTGAATATTGTAGACTCGGCATGATATGTTGGCCGTGAAAAACTGATTTTTTTTAGTATTTGGGGTGAATTGGTTGTCGGTTACTTGAACGGGTCGGTACGGAGCAAATTCGCGTTTATTAGTAATTTGTGCATCGTGCTTGCGAATTACCGACCCATTCAACTCGTGTAGCGTCGTGTGGACTTGTTGGCTGTAATTTTACTAAATTTGGTCCACACGGGGCTGAGTCGGGATCTAAGTGCATAAACAACCCGTTAGCGCGCGTATTCGTTAAAGTCATAAACTTTTGGGGGTAAATTGGGAACCCTTTGTCCCCGGGATTAACTAAGGGTGGTTTTGGTAAATACATGGCCTCGGGGGCTGATGTAATTGAATTTGGTAATGTCAAGGCTCTAGGTCAATCAAATCATGTTAGAACGTCTCGTAGGATAAACGAGTCGGTACGTTTAGTTAGTAATCTTTGTGGGCAATCCGACAGGCTTGTAAACTGTGGGTTGGCTTTGAGGTTCTCAAACCCTTTGGTATTTGTGCGGCTTGTCTCAGGTGAGTTCATGATGCCCTTTTACTCTTTTTACGTTTTGGGCTAGCATACACACCGAAATTCAGTTTTATACGATTTTACTCGTTACAACTGTTTGAATGGTATTACATGGTCTCCCTCGTGATTGTGCATTTCAAAAGCTATATTTGAATTATTTTACATGCTTTAGGATATTTTAGACTCGTTTATGGTTTTATATCCTTTATGGTTATATACATTATTGATGGTCTAGACTCGAGGATGTTAATAGACTTGGTAGTAATTGAATATGAGTAGACCTATTTACTTAGTTCACGTGTGGGATGATATATATATATATATATATATATGTATGTATGGAGGTATGTATGTATGTATGTATGTATAAGTATGTGTTACCTTATAGCCTACGGTTGTATGATGACATTTAGTTCCTTGTGACTAAGAATGATGTGAGTAGGCTTATTGATGTGTGTGTGCATGGTGATTACGGCTGGGTCAAATATATTACTCGGGTTTTCAAATCCTGTAGTGGAGAGGCCCGTGTGGCGTGATCATCATTTTGGCGGGTCAAATATATTATTCGGGTTTTAAAATCCCATGGTGAACAGGCCCGTTGTATGTTGAGCCGTGATCGGGTCAAATATATTACTCGGGTTGTACCCGTGGTGGAGAGGCCCGTATCACATGCTTAGATGTGTAAGCTGTGACCGAGTCAAATATATTACTCGGGTTTGACCCATGGTGGAGAGGCTCGTCTCACATGCTTAGGTCTTACAGCGTCCGGGTCAAATATATTACTCGAGTCTTGACTCGTGGTGGAGAGGCCTGTGTACGTGTGTTCGACGATGAATGTATTATTTGGTGAATTATATTAATTATTTTATTATTATCCTCTCTATTGTTTAGAACTATAATTTTGAGATAAAGTATGAAATATTGTTTATGAAAACTTGAACTCACTCAGCTCAAGCTGACTTTGTGTGTATGTTAGATTGACTTTCACGTTAAGAAGTGGATGCTACCGCTTGGACGTGCTGGATGCTACTCGGGAGGTTGAAGGCATTTCTGGTCAAGGATTTCGAATAAAACAAATATTTTATTTACAATTGATTTTGGACACCTGTACCCGTGTTTTGGGATTTTTAATACTTAAACTTTTCCGCTGTTATTTACTCTGAACTGGTTTTAAATACAAAGAATTGTTGGGTTTTAAATTTTTGTGAAATTATGGATGTGATTACCAACTGTAGGATTCCCAGGATTCGGGGTCTTACATAAATAATCCCACATTTTGTGTATTGGCCGATAACAATCCCACCTTTAAAAATCACTAACAATGATCCCACCTTTTAACTATTTTTGTCTCACTGGTCCTCCTTTAAAAAATACTTAACGTCGTTATGTTTTTTCCCTAGTTTCAAACCGATGTTTTAGGGCTTTTGATCAGAAGAACGATACAAGTCGACCAATGTAAAACTTATCTCGAAATGGTGATCCAAACGACGAAAAAATGTTTCAATTCGGGTGCTTGAATTTCCAATTAACAAAAATTAAGCCATTTGAATCACCGTTTCGAAATAAGTTTTACATTAGTCGACTCGTATCGTTCTTCCTATCAAAAGCCCTAAAACATCGGTTTGAAATTAGGGAAAAAAACATAACGACGTTAAGTGTTTTTAACGGAGGACCAGTGAGACAAAAATAGATAAAAGGTGAGACCATTGCTAGTGATTTTTAAAGGTGAGATTATTGTCAGCCAATACACAAAAGGTGGGATTATTTATTTCCAATTTTTCTAATACTAATGAGAGAGTTACGGTTTTTACATTATATGAATTTTAAATAGGGATTTTACCTTGAACAATGATTATAACTAAGTCATTGAACTAAAATTTATGGATTACAAGCTAATAAAGTTTACGAATTATAAGCTAACGAAATACAGTTTAACGGATTAATTTTAATGAAATAAAAGTTTAATGAATCTTAAAGTTGATGAATTATAAATTTATTATAACGGAAATTTATAAACTCCTTTTTAACGATTTAATATTATTTACTTAACGTTTAGCGGGTTAAAGCTAATATATTAAAGAAATGAAAGAGTAACTAATTTTAGCGGTTTATAGTTAACGAAACTAGTTGATTTAACGAAATTTGAAGTTATGTTTTAGTGAACGTGATTAATTGTAATTTAAAATTTATTTAGCTTAAAAAAATAATCTTATTTAGTTTTAAAACATTTTTTAAAAATCATTTAAATATTTATTTGGTTTAATATATAAAGAAAAGAATGGTTTTAAAAAAAATAAAGAAAACAAGTGCACTGACCCGGGTTCGAACCCGGGTCTGGCGAGTGTTATCCATGTGTTTTAACCTGTTGGCTACCATGATATTTTTTAAGAAAACCAAAACATAAAATATATATACGATAACATAAGTTCTTCTTCAACTTTAGAAAACCCTAAATCTGAATCAAGTAATTTGTTCCATGTTTGCTAAAATTATGTTAGGGGTTTTGTTTTACATAAGATTGCGAATTAAAACCATATAACAATTACCTTTAAGGGTGCTGGAATGAACGAGAACAACGTGGCCGGAGTATGATCGGAAATTTCATGGTTACGGCTTATAAGTGTAGTAATATGTTAATTGTTGATGGGTGTGAGTTTATGCCTACTAGAACACCGTATTTATACTAAAAATTAGATTGATTACGCATCAATTGTATTAATTTTGATTGAGCCACAAGTCCGGCGGGTGTCACACATTAAATCACGGTCCCGAGTCGTTATAATATAATTAAGTCATTAATCGGTGTTGATTATTGTTGCCAAAAATACGTTATGCCAAAATTTCGGGTCAAAGGACGAAATTTTAGGGTGTTTGGTCTTCGCCGGAAAACTGCTACTCGCCGGAATAGTCATCGGCCGGAAAAACAATTTTGAGGGGAAGGGGCGGTTGGGTTTATTTTATCTTAATATTATAAATTAACCTCATTACACAATTTAGTTGGATTATAAGTGAAATTTACGGGCTTGCCGGAGTCATCATAGGTCACCGGATTTCCATTATAAGTTTTTGAAGTTGGCAACTAAGGCTGGGTGGGTGAAACTGTTTGCATTATAAGTTTGTGAAGTTGGAGGGCTGGGTGAAACTGTTTGCATTATAAGTTTGTGAAGTTGGAGGGCTGGGTGAAACTGTTTGCATTATAAGTTTGTGAAGTTGGCAACTAAGGCCCCTCAAGTTTCCAGTCTTTTTTTTTAAAAGCAGAATATAATATTTACAATCTAACCTTTCACTTTCATATTGGTTATAAATGATGAAATTAAAGTTTGAATACTCGGGTAATTTTGTTATATCATGCTCGCATTGTTTGAAGATCGTTTAGTTAAGAAATTAAATCTTGGAGTTTTGTGAATTGGACAAACGAATAGAAAATGAACTATCGGTAAACGTAAATCATCGAGAATATTATTAATGTATATATATGTATTATATATATATATAGAACAAAACCGAAAATTCGAAATGGGTCGGTTTTTGGATTTGAAAAATAACGAATGTTACCGTTAGGTCCGTCCGTTTTGTTTATATTAGTCTTTTGTATTAGATATGTATGTATTGGGCTTTTGTTGTTTGTTTTATGTGTATTTGAGCCCAAGGGAAATTGTAAACAAGCCCATTGGGCACTTGATTAATACAACACTTCTCATGCATGCTCTCCAATAAATAGGGAGCATGCCATGAGAAAGAAGAACCTTTTGTCAAACTTCTCTTAACTTACTTTCTCTCTTGCTCTCTTTCTCACTCACTCATTCACTTAACCGAAAATAACTCTCAAGATCCGAGACCTCTTAGGTGACTTCGTGTGATTTCCGCTAGCATTAAGTTCGGTTGATCCAAGACGCGTTGTTAGATCCACCCACGGTTTGGGACCTACAATTGGTATCAGAGCTTCGGCTCACTAGTTGAGGGTTTTTGGATCACAACCTTGGGTTTTAGTCTTGAGAAAAAGGAAAAGAAAGCTTCTTGCAAAGAAAAACCATAAAAACAAGAAAAACTACAAAATACAAAAAGAATCGGTGATGTGTGACTAATAACCCTATAATAGTGACCCTCACAACTAAGTTTTAATATTAAAACGAAAATCCTAAAACCACACACAACCGGCAAGTGTACCGATCACAAGTAGTATAGACCTAGGAAGTCCGAGTATTGAACATGTGGACACGTAAGACGCTAACGATTACTAACCCTAGACAAGACCTACCTTAGAATAATATTATATTGATCTTTGATTTTTTTACTTACTTAACTGAACTAACCTAACTGACTGACAAAACTTACCAAAAATAGAAAACTTAACGGAAAACTAACTGTATTAACTTAGGATGGAGAAAAACGTCTACCTAGGTCTGAATCAAATTGTAGGCCTAACAAGCTAATGGATTGAATGACTTCAAGACACCGGTCCCTAAAGATGATACGACTAAGGATCGCTCAGGCTCACTGGATTACCTCTCGGTCTCACCAACACTCGACCCTAAACTACTCAAAATCGCTTAAAACGACCAAACCGGGAAACAATCGCTAACGTGTTAGGAAGTTAGGTTTGTTTGCGGTAGGTACCACTATACTTAATCCAATAAATCATGCAACAAAACCCTACGATGGTACCTACCGCAAACAAACCCTAAACACAAAGTCTAGAATCAAACAATGCACCGATCAATCAATACAAAACTAATCAATCAACACACGGGGTTTATGCAATAATTCACCAAAATTTCCAGCCCTTAAACACAACCTATTTCATGTCTAAATCAAACTTTACAATAACAATTCAAGTCTATCAATCAAACAATCCATAAAACCTATCAAACACTAACAAGAATCATCATTCCTAGGTAGAACTAACAAGTTTAGCCGAGCATATTATTTGGACAGTAGCTATTGATTAATAAAAACACCATATAAATCATTCCAATCATCATAATAATCATCCAATGATCAATACTAATCATAAACAATTCAATCTCTCAATCAAGTGCAAAACTAGTTAACAATTAAACAAGAGAATTAAAGTTGTTGAACAATGTTATGAAAGAAAGGATACTGGGTGAATATGGGGCTGCTCCTTGCTGTCAAAACTGATGAGAAACGATCACCGACACTTGTTCTTGCTTGTTCTTCCTTCCCTAGCCGCCACAAACACCAAGACCTAGCCGACAAAAGATTTTTTCTTCCTTCCCCCTTGCTGGAATTTCCGATCGGCAGGTTGCTGCCCTCCTAGGGTTTTTTTTCTTTTTTATATTATGTTATAATATGAGGCTTGGGCTTTTTCATGTTGTAGATGGGCCGGGCTTTGAGTTTTACTTGAAAACGTATGCGTAAAAAGCTCGTAAACTGCTCCAAAAGTCCGGTTTTCTTCAATCTTTCACCCATAGCCTACAAAATAAAGATTAATATGTAAAAGCTATCTAAAACGAGTTAAAACACATAAAATGTAATACAAAAACGTAGATAAAAGGTGCGGAAAATACGAGTGTTTTACAACACATCAATCGGCTTCATAGTTCATAAACAATGTCTTAGAAAGTGTTCTTGGTAAAAACAACAAGTGTGCTAGTTTTAGATCTAAAAGTGTTGGGTTTAAAGGTGTTAAATTTAAAGTTTCGGGATCAAAACTTTGATAAAATTGTGTTTGAAATTTTTTCGCATCGCATGAAAATGGTGGTTGTACTTGCTTTTGACCAGAACTGACAAGATTAGGTAGACAGATCCCAAGAAAGATTGTTTCTAGAAGGACTGAACTTTTTCGCATAAGAGACTTTTTCGCTTCGCAAACAATTTCGCTTCGCATAAGACAGTTTCGTTTCACACCAAAATCTTTTTGCTTCGCACCAATCATTTTCTCTTCGCATCATTGTTCACGTTCGCTTCACATCAAGATATTTCGCTTCGCGTGAAGTTGTTTCGCTTCGCATACTACAATTTCGCTTCGCTTGAAACCTGTTTTGCACGAAAAACCTGTTCTGTTTAGAATTTTGAACTGTTTAAGGACTGTTAAGTGTTTGAAACTGTTGTAATCATGACGAGTACTGATTCTGAGTTGTTGAAGGGGTATTTGTTGCTTGAGAACCAAGTGGGAACACCTACAAAGCTTCCAAAGTACATGACCTTATATGATAATTTTGCCGATTTTAAATGGAGGTTCATGAACTTTATCTCTTTGACTGACTCTGAGTTGATGAGATGCTTTGAAGTAGGATCTCATGTTCCTATGGTAGCCTCTACAGATGGAGAGCAACCAAAAGCTGTTGAAAATTATGATCAAAATAATAGAACCTTGATTAAACAAGACAAGAAGGCATACCTCACTCTCACTGTTTGTCTTTCAAATGAGATTTGAGACTCTTCGTGAACACACAAGTGCTAAAGGTCTGTGGGATGCACTTGTTGAAAAAGTAGAAGGCAATGCTGAAATAAGAGAAAACAAGAAAGCACTGTTGAAAGAAAAATTCAATATGTTCAACCATCGTCAAGATGAAGGTGTGTTGGCTTTAGTAAAAAGGTTTGAAAAGTCGATGCTAAGAATCAGAGCTGCTAGTATCAATAACCCGAACTCTGAAGTCAACCACGAGTTGATGAATTCTTTGCCGTATAGCTGGAGTACCAATACAGTCATAATCAAGAGAACTACCAACTTGAATATGATGTCAAATACTGATTTGATATCCACTATCAAGTCGTTTGAAATGGATGAGCAAATGAGAATGAACAATCATTTGAGTTCTTTGAATCAAGCTGGGGTGAGTACTGCTGCATCTATGCCCACTGCCTTCATTAGCAAAACTCAGCAAAATATGTATCCAGTGACCACTCCAAAGTACTCCTCAAGTGTGCCACCACAGACAACTGCTTTTATCTCAACCAGGAATCAGTCCGCTTCATCTGGTTCAAGTTCATTTCAAAAGGCAGTGGACAATGCGGTTGAACAAGCCTTGAAAGCTCATGGGATTTCTTCATCTTTAAAGCCTCAGCCAAGTAAAAATTCAAGCTACTGTGAAGCTCTTCCTCTGTTGAGTGATTCAAATGTTTCACTAGGCCATGCTTTTCTTTCAAGTCATGAAGAGCTAATGCAAGGAAATCTGTTGCCACCACAATTTGAGATAGGAGATCTAAGAAACATCAAAAACAAGGATCTCGAGAAGATGGATATCAAATATCAGATGGCTATGGCAGTTCACAGAGCTACAAACTTCATGAAGATGTATGGGAAAGACAGTTTCAAGGATTCTGACAGGAAAGGAAGAGGATTGGTTTTGATAAATTTAAAGCTTCAATGTTACAACTGCAGTGAGATGGGTCACTTTGCGAGGGAGTGTACAAACCCTCCCAAACCAACAAATGACATTCGGGTGACTGAAAAAGAAAACATCAAGTCAGCTAGGTAGAATCCAGAAGTACACAAGCCAAGCAGCTCTGCTCCAAGAATTGGAGGTCATCCACATAAGGGCAACTCAAGCACAAACACTAGAGCCCTTTTCTCTCAAACAGAGATCCAGATTGTGGATTGGGCTGATCAATTTCAGGAGCTGAATAATCCACTCAACATGGCAGGAATGGCTTTCTCTTCCAACAACGAAACTTCTCCATCTTCAGCTGCAAGTTCTGATGCATCACCAGCAGATGAGGTAAATCACAATCTTTGCTCTAAAGCTTGCATTGATAAGGTTACATATTATAGATATCTTCAAAATGAAGTTTTGAAAGAAAATGCAAAACTTCGAGAGTTAAATGCTGAGTATGTAAAAGCTGATAAGATTTACGTTGAAAAGATTGAAGCTCATCGTGATGATGTAGCAAACCTTAGAATTAAAATTTTCCAGGCTCAACAAGAAGTAATTTATTATAAAAACATAATTTCAAAATTAAAAGATGAAATTGAGAGCTTGAAACTTGATGCTTGTGATAAAAAGAAACAAGAAAAGATAGTCGAAAGGTTTGAAACATCATCAGAGAGATTAGATGATATTATTTGAGCCTAGAGAAGTACTAAAGCAAAGACGGGGCTGGGGTACGATTACAATGCCGTACCACCACCATTTAATGACAACTACACCAGTCTGCCCCACTTTAGCTATAATACTTCTCCTGAGGAAGAAATGTCATATAGAGTTGGTAGAATACCAAAACCAGAGAAACTTGTTCCTGCGGTGCCACAAACTGCTGCTCCAGTTCAATCATCTAATAAATCTAACATCAATGTGTCTTATGAAGCAGGTGATATAATCAATGGTGATTGTGGGAAGGTTAACTTGGGTTGTAAGCCAAAAGGAGAGTTAGAACCACGTTTTGAGTCTTGTGTGGATCTAACCAAAACAATTAACAATCCAGTTTGTAATAAAGTTCGTGAATCTATGTTGAGAAGTCTAATGTTAAGATCAAAAGCTGTATTTTGTGAAACTTCTAGTGATGAAAGTTGTAAAGATGTTTGTAATGAAACTGAATGTTCTTCATTTGATTCAGAGTGTGAAACAGTTTTTGACGAAACAATCGAAGCTAAGGTTGACGAACAGACTAGTCCTAGTTGCTCATCAACTGATCATCACGTTGAGAATTTGAGAAAACAAGAATCAAACTTTGAAAATGAAAAACCAAGCACTTCCTGTAAATATGTGCCACCTAAGAAAACCACTTTTTCTCAAAATACAAACTATAACAATAATTCTCAATTTTATGATCAATTTGACAGTACCTATTACTACTCTCGACAGAAACCTAGGCAATCAAATTATTTTGCGACTCATCATTCAAATGTTTACAATTATCAGTCAAATAGAGGTTACCAACATGTTAACCCGACTACATCACCTTATCTCACATATCTCAGTAAGCAAGATGTCTATAAATGCAACCAAAGAAAGTGTTGCGTCGTTTGTGGTAATCCGTCTCATCTTGCGAGATATTGCAAGAACTGGCACAAACAACAAAAGGATTTAAACAGTAAGTTTGGTCAGACATTTCCTAAGGTTGATCCAAAACCTAAGAAAATGTCTAACCAAACTCACTCCACTGCCAGTGAGACAGATTTCAAACCTAAAAGCGAGAAGAAAACAGAGAAACCATTTTGGCTGACCGAAAGAGAAAGAAAAAGGTTAGCAAAGGGTTTAGAAGCTGAAATGCCGAAGGGCCCTTCAAATGTTTTCAACAAGAAACACACCAAGGACTTTGTTGTTAAGTCTAAACTAAAGCGAAGGCAATCCAGAAAACCTTTCCAAAACCAAAGAAATCATAATTCAAGTTCCTCGAGGGATTGCTCTTCTGATTCCGATTCTCCATAAGAATTTATTTTTAAGAATCATAAAATCAAAATAGGTGATTTTCTGTTTAATTTTCCCGAGACAAGTGTGTCTCAGGGCCCCTCTACTAACTAGTTGTTCATGTGTGTAGGGTCAGCCTGGAAAGCCTGTCAATAGTATTTGGTACTTAGACAGTGGCTGCACCCGACATATGACAGGAGATGAGTTCTTGCCGTTTGATGTAAAACCATTCGACGGCGGACATGTTTCCTTTGCTGGTGACGTAGGAGGAGAAATCTTGAAACAAGGAAAGGTCTCCAACGGTACATTGACCTTTGATGAAGTCAATCTTATGGAACAGCTCAACCACAATCTGCTCAGTGTCTCCCAAATCTATGACAAGAAATTCTCCACTCTTTTTACAGAAAATGAATGTCTTATTCTTAAACCAGGTTTTAAAGTCCCTGATGAGTGGATTATGTTGCGTACTCCGAGGCACAATGATGCGTACGTTCTGGACATGAGAAGTGATTACTCAATGCATACTTCTACTTGTCTGTTGTCCAAAACCTCGGAGAACGATTCATCTCTATGGCATCGACGTTTGGGTCATGTCAACTTTAAGAACTTGAACAAGTTGGTTAAAGGTGACCATGTGAGGGGTTTGCCTGTAAAATCCTTTCATTGTGTTGAAAAATGTTTTGCTTACTCAAAATGCAAACAGCACAAACTCCCTCACAGACCCAAGACTATCAATTCCATAAACTCCACTTTACAACTGTTACATATGGACCTCTTCGGTCCCATTCAACCAATGGCAATAGGTCGAAAAGCCTATTGTCTGGTTATAACTGATGATTTTTTGCATTTCAGTTGGACTTTTCTACTAGGGCATAAGGATGAGACACCTCAATTTCTGCTCAGGTTCATCATACTGATTGAGAATCAAACTGAGAAAAGAGTAAAGTGCATAAGAAGTGACAAGGGAACAGAATTCTATAACAAGATCGTCAATGACTTCTATCACAACAAGGGAATCGTTCGTCAGTTCAGCGCACCTTACACTCCCAAACAAAATGAGGTGGCTGAAAGACGAAACCGTACATAGGTTGAAGCTGCTAGAACCATGCTGTCATACTCCAAACTTCCTTTGTTTTTCTGGGGTGAAGCTATCAATGCTTCCTGCTTTACCCAGAACCATATGTTGCTAAATAAAAGATTGAATAAGACACCTTATGAAGTCTTTTATGGAACCAAGCCAAGGGTCAATTTCTTCAGGACGTGTGGATGTCCTTTCACCGTGCTCCAAACAAACGTCGCTACAACTTCCAAGTTTGCTGAAAAAGCGGATGAGTGCTACTTCGTTGGCTACTCCGCAGACAAAAGTGCTTATCGCGTCTACAACAAGAAAACACGAGTGATCTTGGAATAGTACAACATTGATTAGCAAGAATTGAAACCTACAGATGCACACACCGGTCCAAATTGGATGTTTGACTATGAAGGACTGTTCAAGCAGTTTCGAGGAATGTATACAGCACCGGCTGTTTCTCCTGTTCCCACTGTTGTGACAACGCAAGCTCAATCTGAAGACGATCAGTCAATACTAATGCATGTTGTTTTGAGAGGTCTGGAAGATGTTCAAGTAGCTGCACCTGCACCTGTACTTAATGTTCCACCCGTGGTTAACCAACCAGCTCCGATAATTGAAGTACAACCTTCAACAGACTCTACTGAGATGCCCATAGTCGAAGACGCCTCCGATTCATATACGGATTCGTACGTGTCTACTGACAATGTGGAAAATCATGTTGAAAACGTCCAGACTGATCAAGCGGTGGATCCTTAAGCAGAACCAAGTGTAGTTGAATATGTTCCTACACCTCCCTCTGAAGAAGAAAATCATAGCATTGCTGAGGAGACTGATCAAGCAAATGTGCAGAATGAACCTGTTTAGAATGGAGCTTCTAGCAGCACCGACTCAACGTCAGTTCCGGCCAACGTGGTGCCTTTCTATGACAACCTATGGGAAGGTCCCATTGCTCAAGAACATTTGGTTGATCAAGATGGAGGTGCAAGTGAACCTCAACCAAATGCTCCTGTTAATGTGACCACTGTCTTTCATCCCATAGAGAGCTTATCAATCGAGCTTGAGGCAACACCACTCGAGCATGTCGATCAAATTCCACAGTTACCAATTCACCGACGACATCTGACTGAGAACATCATTGGAGATCCGTCCGCTGGCATTCAAACTTGCAGCACTTCTGTTACTATTAACAGATGTCTTTTTGTTTGTTTTATTTCACATGTAGAGCCCAAGGACTACAAGGTTGCATTGAAAGAAAATTCCTAGGTGGAAGCCATGCAAGAGGAGCTGTTACAGTTCAAGAAGCTGAATGTTTGGAGGCTAGTGAAGAAACCAGAACGTAAGAAACCGATTGGAACGAAATGGGTGTTCCAAAATAAGAAAGACAACAAGGGGGTTATCATCAGAAATAAAGCCCGGCTTGTTGTACAAGGCTTTTGGCAATGTGAAGGACTTGATTATGATGAGGTTTACGCACCCGTGGCCAGATTGGAAGCAATTCGCATCTTTTTGGCCTACGCTTCGTACATGAATTTCAAGGTATATCAAATGGATGTTAAGATCGCTTTCTTGTATGGGAAGGTAAAAAAAGAAATCTACGTCAGTCAACCTCCAGGTTTTGAAGATCCAGATTATCCTGATCATGTTTACCGACTTGACAACCACCACTTTATGGTCTTCACCAAGCTCCTCATGCTTGGTATGCCACATTGGCTGACCATTTGGTGAAGAATGGTTACAAAAGAGGAATCGTCGATCAAACTCTCTTTATCAAGAAGGTTAAGGGAGATCTGATTTTAGTCAAAGTGTATGTTGATGATATTATCTTTGGGTCCATGAATGAGAATCTGTGCAAGGAGTTTTTGGAGGTTATTCAACAGCAATTTGAGATGAGTTCCTTGGGAGAAATGACTTTCTTCATGGGTTTACAAGTTGAACAAAAGAAGGACAGGACTTTGATACACCAAGAAAAGTACGTTCATGACATTGTTCAGAAATTTGGATTAAAGGACTCATCTGCTTTCATGACACCAATCGCCACGCTACCTGTTCTCGCTCCTGATCCATTAGGAAAGCCAGTCGATCAACACCTTTATAGGTCTATGATTGGATCCCTGATGTATCTCACTGCAAGCAGACTGGACATCATGTTCCCTGTTTGTCAATGTGCAAGATATCAGTAAGATCCAAGAGAATCCCACATGATAGCTGTCAGACGTATTTTCAGATACTTGAAGGGAAGACCACGTTTGGGTCTTTGGTATCCAAAAGAGTCATCTTTCGAACTTCATGCTTACACCGACAGTGATTATGGGGGATGCAACTTAGACAGAAAGTCAACATCGGGTGGATGTCAATTCCTGGGAGATCGGTTGATTTCTTGGCAGTACAAGAAGAAAGTTACTGTGTCCACATCCATAGCAGAAGCCGAGTTCATTGCTGCATCCACCTCCTGCTCTTAAGTGATATGGATCCAGCATCAGCTGCTAGATTACGGTTTGAATTTCTATGATACTACGATCAAATGTGATAATGAGGCGGCCGTTGCAATTGTCAAAAACCCGGTCCAGCACTCCAAAACTAAGCACATCGGCATCCGAATACACTTTTTTCGTGATAGTTTTGATCGTAATCTTGTGAACATAAAAAGGGTCCATACTGACTATAACTTTGCAGATCTCTTTACAAAAGCTCTCAGTCGTGCCCGATTTTTATTTCTGGTTGAATCTTTGGGCATGATTTCTTTTCAGTAAATTTTATATTTTATTTTAAAATTTTAAATATTTTTCAAATATATCAAAATTTTAGAGGGAGAAAAAGAGTTAATTTTAACTCACCAAAAAGATTTTCAATTTACTTTAAGAAAAACAAAATCGAGTCACTTGACTTAACAAAAAGATTTTACTTTTATATTAATATTAAGTTCATTTTTACTCCTATTTAAGAAAATTCCAGAAAAGTCAAAGAGTATTATCCCGATTAGATGGAGCTCCAAGAGTTAACTTTAACTCACCAAAAAGATTTTCAATTTACTTTAAGAAAAATAAAATCGAGTCACTTGACTTAACAAAAAGATTTTACTAATATTAATTTCATCTTTACTCCTATTTAAGAAAATTCCAGAAAAGTCAAAGAGTATTATCCCGCTTAGAGGGAGCTTCTGCTTAGAGGGAGTCGGATATTTAAAATTTTGAATCAAGAATTTGATCCGACCTTATGGAAAGTGATAGTACATTGGCATGTAATGATCCTAGCGCGTGAAAGAGTAGATCAAAAGGCTACAAAGTCATTCATGGATATGTAGATAGGCTTGACAAACAAGTAAGTGTTGGGTGATATAAACTTAAACTCCTGCCGTTGCCAGTGGCTATACGTTTAAGAAGCGGTTGCATGATTCCGTTAAAATCATATCAATGAAGGATGAAATGTAATTACTCATGTCATACCCAAGCCCCTCTTTAACTAATCACAGTGGTCGTATGAAAGTAAGTGTCAATTTTAATTTTTATTGAGTCATGAAAAGAGTCAGGTAAAGCGTCAACAAAAACAAGAAAAAGAAAAACAAAAGAGTCAGAAAAGAAAAAGAAAAATCAAGAAAAAGAGTCAGTCTTAGGAATTTTAACTCTGATTTATTCTTTCATTTATTTTTGACTCAAGCCTTGGACTTTCTACGTTTCTAGTCATACAAGATCTGATTGTTAAGGCCCTGAGTCTTCTGCTTTGTTTTATTTTCTTTCTTTTGTTCAAGCCTTGGACTTTCTCTGCGCGATAGTATGGTATTATCCGACCTGATTGTTATTGCCTGAACTTCTGCTTATTTTAATCTTTCTAGATCGAGTCAAGTGTACAAAGAGTCAAGTATACAAAGTCATAGTGTCATGTATGTTAATAAGAGCACTGTGATCAACTAAGAAAGGTTTAAGTCAAGTTGAGGTGATATGTCAACACAAACTAGGCCCGAGATATGATGGAATCAGTAACATGTCTGATTAAGTGGGGACCACATAGGTACCGTGCCTAATTGAACCTTAAATGTATCACGTTAACATCAAAACACTTGTCAAGTTAAACAGGTGGACAATATCTACAATCGATGATGAATTTGTGTCACAATAATTTCAAAATGGAAACGCAATCTAGGGCTTTGCAAATCAATATGATTCCATGTCGGGATCGTTCTTTGTAAATTAATCAAAGAAAAGATTTATGTAAATTAATTCAGCATTATCTTAAACTTCAAAGATATTTTAATTTTCTTTTATTTTGTTTTTATTTTCTAAAATATAAATGTAACACCCCGTAACCGCAGCGGAAACGTAAACGGGATGCAACAGACGCATCTGATATCAACAGCATTGCTTATAAAGAAAACACCACTACATTAATATACTTCATTTTACATTGTTTCGAGTTTAGTTCCTGACTAGGCGATAACATATATGTTTTACCAACATTACATTAACATATATAATACAAAAATGAACCCTATGCTTCCACAAATAGCACGCATCATCAAACATATAGCACTTATTCCAGTTTGGGGGTACCTAGAAAGCATGGAAAGAAAACGGGTCAACTACGAATAGTTGGTGAGTTTCACTGATTTAAATAAACATTGACAATTCATTATAATAAATCATATATTAGCGATGTAATTATGCTGAGCCCACAAGTGAAACCTCTGACTATCACACACAACCCCGTGGCATACTCCGCCCACGAACCTGCCCCAAACCGCTATGCCTAACATTACATAGCAAAATAAATATAACACCCAATATAGACATGTGCAACTGGCTGGGAAACATCAGCAAATCCATGCCGGACCAGTTGGGTTTGTCAGACCAATAGTACCATCCACACTCTACCGGCTTTCAGTTAATCACTCGTGTTGCGGGGCCTTACAATGTTAGTAACTCAGACAATTACCATCTTAGTACATTTCCGTACGATTCCCGTACAATAAAACATATATAAATGCACGCAAATCTATGCGTTCAGTATGTACTTAAACATTTTAGTAACAACATGCTTTCCGCCCCGGGAAAATATTCGAAAACAATTCAGGAAAAAGGGGCTCGTGAAACTCACCTTCTTGTGAGCAAGATGTACTACGGTGCACGGCTACTGGTACAGATCTGTAATACGATCCCCCAAATCGTTACTACACAATTTCTATCAATATAACTTAAATTCGTGTTAACCGGTACGTCTGGGGACACTGCTAACCCAGTACCTTACACGATCCGGGGACAATGTTAACCCCGATACACTTCTCAGGACTTAGATTGTGATATCACTTAGAGTTCTTTAGTCAACACTATCATTAGTTTGTTTTTTCGTTTTGCGTGCCTAGTACGGTTATTCGTCTTTATGTTTTAAAAAAAATGAGTTTGGCCACATACGGCCCGAAAATAGTTGTTATTGATATTTTAATTAAAGCGGTGAAATTAGAGCTCAGTTAGACACCCCGTTTGGCCGCGGGGCCCGTTTCCGCCTTTAATACACCGGAAACGGTTAAGTCGGGTAAAATTACCCAAATCATCCGAATTATTTTCGGATGATTTATTTTTACTTGATTAACTTAGTTTCATAAAAATCATCCATTTTTAAGGTTTTCAAACACCAGTCAGCTCGCATAGGCGAACTTCGCCGGTTTACTCGTTTTAAGCTTTAAAAGTTTGTTTTTAAGTTCCATTTAGCACAAATAAATATCCGTTTAGTCTCGGACCTTGAAATTTTGTACAAACCATATTTTGACAGTAAGGAATTTTATAAAATTTTTCCAGAATTAATTTTTATATCTAAAATTTATTTAACCATTTTTAAACGTCATTTAAGCACCAAATATGTCGAAAATACCAAACGATCTTCGAAAAATCCCAAATTTTTCTGGGATGACCTCTGTCACCTACATAGTTCCCTGTAATTTTTCCAGAACCAAAAACTCATTTTTCTTGCCATTTTTACCAAAACCGAGCTAGAAATCCCTAGAACTCGTTTTACCGAAAAGCCTACCTAGACTTCTCCAATGAACCTGAAATTTTGTGTGTGACTTTTATATGTTATAAAAAGCTTATCTTAAATTTTCCAGAATTTTTCATGATGTTTAGCTATTTTTCACCATTTTTGGCCAAAACCGAGCATTAAATTCACCAAATATTCATCCTTTATCCAAAAATCACCAAAAATTCACAGATCTCATATTTTCATGTTTAGATCATCTCTGTGAAATTTCGTGACCCAAATCTAAGTCTACCACAATCTGTCCAAATCATACAAATCACACGAAAAACCGAACTACCTTGTGTTTCTAGCGTTTGATCGCAAAGATCTTGGTTTCTAGCCTTTGCTAGCAACTAGATACAACACCTACAAGCACAACAACACCACACCAAGCAAGTTATACCCACAATCAAGCCATTTCTTTCATGGTTTCGATTAAAACATCAAAACAAAGATTTTGACCGTAAAAATTCGTTTTTGACTCTTTTAACTACTTTCTTGGACCAAGATCCTTTGTATAACTTGTATACATCACTTGATCCTCCAAGAATCGGTTTCATCTCGGGTTTTCACCCATTTTTCATTTGAAACCTTATTTTCTCAAGATTATGGAATCAAAACTACGAATCAAACATTATAACCGTGTTTTTACCTTACAATTCTTGTTAGAAATCAAGGGTTTTGGATGAATGTGTAAAGGGTTGAAAGGGTTTTGGGGTTGGAGAGTTAGAAAAAAAGAAAAAATGAATTGTGTATGTGTGTGCATAGACCGATCGGTCCAAGTTAGGGTGTGGGGTGGGACCCACATCTTCATTCTTGGCCACAAACTTGGATTGTGTAATCCGGATAATGTTGTGGATAATCTGGTTCAGTTCGTTTTTCGGTTAAACGTTTAATTCGGCTTAAAACGAGACCAAAACGGTCGTTTTTCGGCTTAAAATTTAAATTTATATAAAACCGATTTAAAAACTTTAAAAACTTAAACCATGAGATTTGTTGACTCAACACATCATATTGTCGGTAATTGTGCATCTTTTTCGGCTTGATCGATCGTCTCTTGCTTGGTTTGATGTTAAAGGTTTCGTTTATCGTACCGACGTACTAATAAATCGAAATCCTTTTTCTGTGCTATAATTCACTTATCCCGAAGCTTTAATACTTCGTAAACATCACTAAACATTATATATTTCGTCTATAATGTAATTCCCGATTCGTTCGGGTTTCAATAACCGTTCATCGATTAATCGTAATTCCGATACGACTAGTTGTACATTTGAGTATAATTCGTACTGTGAATCTTATATACTCGTATAAACACATTATAATTCATATATTCAGTATTAAATAACACGTAAATAGTATATTCCGGCTAGGATATACCTGAATTTGCCGGAATCGTTACATTCTCCCCCGTTACGAAAATTTCGTCCTCGAAATTTTACGTATCAACTACTTCCTTTTGCGGAAATAGGTGGGGATATTTCTTTCGAAATTCGTCCTTTCGTTCCCATGTTTATTCTGGGCCTCGTTGCGAATTCCATCTAACTTTGACCAACGAGATCTTATTGTGTCTAAGTTGTTTGATTTTCCCGTCTACTATTTCTATGGGCCCCTCAACAATGTTGAGCTTATCATTTATCTGAACACCCTCTAAGGGTAACACCGATGTCTCATCCGACAGACACCTTTTCAGGTTCGACACGTGAAACACGTTGTGAACTGCACTCAGTTCATCAGGCAGTTCTAATCGGTATGCTACAGGACCGATTTTCGCAGTAATATCGAATGGTCCAATATATCTAGGGGCTAACTTCCCCGCCTTTCCAAATCTAACCACACCCTTCCACGGTGATACTTTCAAATACACTTTATCACCTTTCTCAAATGATAACGGTTTTCTACGGGTATCGGCATAACTCTTCTGCCGATCCCGTGCGGCCTTCAGAATGTTCTTAATTTCAAGAATTTTGCTGGTCGTTTCCTGGACCAGATCTGATCTAATAACCTGTGTGTCGCCCACTTCAGTCCAGCAGAGTGGTGATCGGCACTTCCGACCATACAATGCTTCGTAAGGCGCTGCCTTTATACTGCTATGATAACTATTATTATAGGAAAATTCAACAAGTGGGAGATGTTGATTCCAATTTCCTTTAAAATCCAGTACGCATGCACGAAGCAAATCCTCCAGGGTTTGGATGGTCCTCTCAGACTGACCGTCGGTCTGAGGGTGATAAGTTGTGCTTAGATCAATACGCGTTCCCAGCGCTTCTTGGACAGCTTGCCAAAGTTTGGAGGTGAAATGGCTATCCCGATCGGAGATGACCGAGATGGGTATAGCATGACGAGACACAATTTTATTTATATAAATCTGCGCAAGTCTCTCAGTGTTATAATTATTTCTAATCGGAATAAAATGTGCCGATTTGGTTAATCGATCCACGACTACCCAAATTGCATCGTGTCCTCGGAACGTCTTGGGGAGATGTGTCACAAAATCCATCGTGATCTGCTCCCACTTCCATTCGGGAATTTCCGGTTGTTGGAACATTCCCGAAGGTTTCTGGTGCTCCGCCTTAACCCTCGCACACGTCGTACACTTGCCGACGTATGTGGCTATAACCTTATTATTTTGCATCAACACACATCCTAACCCTCTCCGGGATGCATCACAATACACGACAAAACCATCGTCTCCGTCGGGGAGACTTAAGATTGGCGCTTGGCACAATCTTTGTTTTAGCGTTTGAAACGCCGTTTCCTGCTCTTCACCCCATTCATACTTTCGATCCTTTTAAGTCAGAAGGGTTAAAGGTTGGGCGATGCTGGAAAAGTTCTCTATAAATCGACGATAGTATCCCGCTAAGCCTAAAAATTGGCGGATTTCCTTTGGCGATTTAGGCGCTTGCCAATTCTTAACTGCTTCAACCTTACTTGGATCAACGTGTATCCCTTGATGGTTTATAACGTGACCAAGGAATTTCACTTCTTGTAACCAGAAGTTACACTTGGATAATTTTGCATACAACTTCTCCTGATTTAGAAGCTCTAAAATTAATCTCAAGTGTTGCTCATGCTCTACTTTACTCTTTGAGTATATCAAAATATCGTCAATAAACACGATGACGAATTTATCGAGGTAGGGTTTACAGACTCGATTCATGAGATCCATGAATACTGCTGGCGCATTTGTTAGCCCGAAAGGCATAACTAAGAACTCGTAATGGCCGTAGCGAGTCCGGAATGCGGTTTTTGGGATATCCTCCTCCTGGATTCTAACCTGATGGTATCCCGATCTAAGATCTATTTTTGAGAAGTAGCTCGCACCTTGTAGCTGGTCGAACAGATCATTGATTCGGGGGAGAGGATACCTATTTTTGATTGTCAACTTGTTCAGCTCCCTGTAATCAATGCACATTCTAAGGCTTCCGTCCTTCTTTTTCACGAATAGTACCGGTGCACCCCACGGGGAATAACTAGGACGTATAAATCCTTTATCCAACAATTCTTGCAACTGGTTGGATAACGCTTGCATCTCGGATGGTGCAAGTCGGTAGGGCGCCTTAGCAACAGGGCCAGCTTGAGGTAATAAGTCGATTCTGAATTCGACCTGTCGGGTTGGCGGTAATCCAGGAAGTTCCTCTGGGAAAACTTGTGGAAATTCACGTACTACTGGGATATCGTCCACCCGTTTTTCCTCGGGGTCCGTGGCCGTCAAGCTCGCTAGATACGCCACGCATCCCTGGCGTATATATTTTAACACCTTGAGGTGGGATATAAACGGTATCATATTGCCCGACTTCTCACCCTGCACTAATACCTCTTCGTCATCCGACACCCGGATCTTGACGATTTTCTTTTCACAGTTTATTTCTACCTTGCTACGTGCTAACCAATCCATTCCCACTATCACGTCAAAACTACCCAATTCTACCGGTAACAAGTCAATCAGAAAGGATTGTTCATTCAGAACAAAAGGGCAATTCCGAACTATCTGATTAACTATCATGGTTTTACCGTTAGCGACTTCTACGGTGTAAGGTTCTATGGTTTCACCAATAGGAAGGTTTGCTATCGACAGGAATCTAACGGAGACAAAACTTCTATCGGCGCCTGTATCAAATAATACAGAAGCGTAATGATCAGAGACGAGGAATGTACCTGTCACTACGCTGGGGTCCTGGCGTGCCTCGTTCGCCCCCATCACGAATGCTCGGCCTCGCGCCGGATTGGACGACGATGCCTGACCTGAGGGTTGCCTCCTGTTTCCTCCCTGGTTCAGTTTCGGACAGTGTCTTTTGAAGTGATCCGTGCTGCCGCATTCATAGCAAGCACGGCTGGTGGTCACCATTTGGTTTTCTTGTGGTTTTTGTTGTCGGGCTGGTTGGGTCCTAACTGGCTGCGCACGGATAGGTTGCGATTGTCGGTTCAGATTGTTCAAGTTTGTCTTACATCTCGGTGCGTAGTGCCCTTCCCTGCCACACTGATGGCACACTACCCCCCTGCACTCGCCACCATGCTGGTAACCGCATTTTCCACACCTAGGAAACGTCCTTGTCTGCGGTTCCTGCCTTCCGCCTGAACTAGTCATGGCGTAGTTCTGGGCAGTGGGCCGAGCACGTTTATTTTGTTGCCTCTCCTGGATCCTATTGTCATACGTGCCTCGCTTTCCCCCAGCGGACTCTCCGGCCACCTTCAGTGACCCACTCCTCACGAAATCGTACGTGACGATACCAGCTTGTTTCACAACACCCTCAAACGTCTTGTGTCCCCCAGAGTTGACTATACTCCTTACTATTGGAGTTAGTCCCCATATATAACGCTCAATCCTCTTTGACTCCGGGGTGACCAACCATGGCACCAATCGTGACAACTCATTAAATCGGTTCGTATAACCCAAGTGGTCTGCCCCCTGCATCTCCAGGTTCCACAATTCGTTTTCTAATTTCTGCAGTTCATTTTTCGGGCAGAAATGTTCCAGTACAAGGGCTTTAAGTTTTGCCCAGGTCATGCGGTTTGTCGCTGCCTGACCGTGAGTTTGCACTATTGTGTTCCACCATGACAAGGCATGGTCCGTGAACGTGCAGGTAGCATACTTAACAATGTACTCCTCAGGGCAGTTACTGATGTTCATAACCGACTCTATTTTCCCAATCCACTTAACCAACCCATTGGGTCCCTCAGACCCGCAAAATTCTAGGGGCTTGCACAACATAGAATCTTTAATGGAACATCCCCTTGTTGCAGGAGTCGGTTCAGTGCGGTTCGTTTCTATACTGGGTATAGGGCCAGTGCTATCTGTAACGACCACCCTAGGCGGCGTGTCATTACTAGGAAGCGGGTTACCATTCGGTGGAGGATTAACATTTTGTTCCCCAACATTATTGGTGGTCGTTTGATTGCTCGCAGGGTCTGGATTGGTCGTATTGTTAATACTGGCGGCGATGCGCGATACTATATCCAGAATCGCCGCCTCTAACTGTCGAGCAATCAGACGACTCACATCCACTTCCGACAATTGGGCTGAACGCTTTGGTGCCATTCTACACAACATCAAGAAAATATATATAATTAATACATGTTCCAATCATAAAACACAACAAACATTCCATTCATTAACAAACATTAGTACATTTTACATCCATATCAGTTCACATACGTTTCCTGGCATCATTACATAAGTTAAGTTTTCCTACATAGGGCCTATGTCGGCATCATCTCGACATAACCCACAATGGGTCAGTGCTTGAATGATACCCAAAAGTATCTATAACGATATACCCCAAAAGAAACCCTCTAAGGGCCAGTGGTTGTATTATAACTACCCAAGATTCACTCTATATTGGCATCACCACTAACTGCTTACACAGAGTATCAAAAAGCGGCCCCTGACTACCACCACCCTAACATGATCTAAACACGGTGGTATACCAACCACACCAACACCGCCGCCATCCCCACAATCACTGCCATTAGACCCCGGATCCGTGTTTCCATCCGGTCAATCAACCCCAGGGAGTAGGCGTCCTCCCTCCTCAGCTGCGCGATCGCATGCTGACTGTCCAGTATGCAATCCACCAATTGATTTCTCCTCTGAATACCCACCGTCAAGGCGGTGGTGTGCTCATTCATCCGCTCGGTGAGCACCCGGAGCCACGCCGCCTCGGTGGAGGGACGCTCATCCCTAACTGGCCTGGGGGTACCCCACACAGGTGGCGGCACAGGCCCGGGCTGGGGGCGGGAGGACTCGCCTCTGTGGTAAGTGGATCTGGGTGGGGTAGAGGTAGGTGGAACATACGGGACACTGATCCGCGCCGTGAGGCGGGGACCTGGTCTGGGAGGGGTGAGGGTGACCTGAGGTGCGGGTGGGGTGGGAGACCTGGTAACCCTAGTAGGGGAGGACAAGCTAGCACTCCTAAGGCTAGTCTCAGAAGGCTCGGTGTTGGAAGCTAAGCATACACTCCTAGAGTCCCCGGAACTGGCCTCCTCCGGGTCCTCCTCTACAGATAAACTTTGTGATCTTGACATGCTTACCTGTACACAAGTTAGCAAACATATAGTCCTTTTCATAATGTAAATCCTAATTAAATTAATATACACACATTCATACAACCTTGTCACATAAAAATATTATCATATACTTACACATATGTTGCCGATTTTACCTATTAAAGTCCCCCGTGACTTTTTTTGAATTCCCTCGTGCGGACAAGTCTGTTATTATGTTCCGGACCATAATAACTCACTTGTCCATCCAAGTTCATCCAGACCTCGTCACAATAATTTATTAGTTGATATTCAGATCCTATAACACTTGAGCTACTGGTTATATTTTAGGTATCTTTTAAAGACATCCTAATTCTTTATAACCAATGGCTCTGATACCAAGTTCTGTAACACCCCGTAACCGCAGCGGAAACGTAAACGGGATGCAACAGACGCATCTGATATCAACAGCATTTCTTATAAAGAAAACACCACTACATTAATATACTTCATTTTACATTGTTTCGAGTTTAGTTCCTGACTAGGCGATAACACATATGTTTTACCAACATTACATTAACATATATAATACAAAAATGAACCCTATGCTTCCACAAATAGCACGCATCATCAAACATATAGCACTTATTCCAGTTTGGGGGTACCTAGAAAGCATGGAAAGAAAACTGGTCAACTACGAATAGTTGGTGAGTTTCACTGATTTAAATAAACATTGACAATTCATTATAATAAATCATATATTAGCGATGTAATTATGCTGAGCCCACAAGGGAAACCTCTTACTATCACACACAACCCCGTGGCATACTCCGCCCACGAACCTGCCCCAAACCGCTATGCCTAACATTACATAGCAAAATAAATATAACACCCAATATAGACATGTGCAATTGGCTGGGAAACATCAGCAAATCCATGCCGGACCAGTTGGGTTTGTCAGACCAATAGTACTATCCACACTCTACCGGCTTTCAGTTAATCACTCGTGTTGCGGGGCCTTACAATGTTAGTAACTCAGACAATTACCATCTTAGTACATTTCCGTACGATTCCCGTACAATAAAACATATATAAATGCACGCAAATCTATGCGTTCAGTATGTACTTAAACATTTTAGTAACAACATGCTTTCCTCCCCGGGAAAATATTCGAAAACAATTCAGGAAAAAGGGGCTCGTGAAACTCACCTTCTTGTGAGCAAGATGTACTACGGTGCACGGCTACTGGTACAGATCTGTAATACGATCCCCCAAATCGTTACTACACAATTTCTATCAATATAACTTAAATTCGTGTTAACCGGTACGTCTGGGGACACTGCTAACCCAGTACCGTACACGATCCGGGGACAATGTTAACCCCGATACACTTCTCAGGACTTAGATTGTGATATCACTTAGAGTTCTTTAGTCAACACTATCATTAGTTTGTTTTTTCGTTTTGCGTGCCTAGTACGGTTATTCGTCTTTATGTTTTAAAAAAAATGAGTTTGGCCACATACGGCCCGAAAATAGTTGTTATTGATATTTTAATTAAAGTGGTGAAATTAGAGCTCAGTTAGACACCCCGTTTGGCCGCGGGGCCCGTTTCCGCCTTTAATACACCGGAAACGGTTAAGTCGGGTAAAATTACCCAAATCATCCGAATTATTTTCGGATGATTTATTTTTACTTGATTAACTTAGTTTCATAAAAATCATCCATTTTTAAGGTTTTCAAACACCAGTCAGCTCGCTTAGGCGAACTTCGCCGGTTTACTCGTTTTAAGCTTTAAAAGTTTGTTTTTAAGTTCCATTTAGCACAAATAAATATCTGTTTAGTCTCGGACCTTGAAATTTTGTACAAACCATATTTTGACAGTAAGGAATTTTATAAAATTTTTCCAGAATTAATTTTTATATCTAAAATTTATTTAACCATTTTTAAACGTCATTTAAGCACCAAATATGTCGAAAATACCAAACGATCTTCGAAAAATCCCAAATTTTTCTGGGATGACCCCTGTCACCCACATAGTTCCCTGTAATTTTTCCAGAACCAAAAACTCATTTTTCATGCCATTTTTACCAAAACCGAGCTAGAAATCCCTAGAACTCGTTTTACCGAAAAGCCTACCTAGACTTCTCCAATGAACCTGAAATTTTGTGTGTGACTTTTATATGTTATATAAAGCTTATCTTAAATTTTCCAGAATTTTTCATGATGTTTAGCTATTTTTCACCATTTTTGGCCAAAACCGAGCATTAAATTCACCAAATATTCATCTTTTATCCAAAAATCACCAAAAATTCACAGATCTCATATTTTTATGTGTAGATCATCTCTGTGAAATTTCGTGACCCAACTCTAAGTCTACCACAATCTTTCCAAATCATACAAATCACACGAAAAACCGAACTACCTTGTGTTTCTAGCGTTTGATCGCAAAGATCTTGGTTTCTAGCCTTTGCTAGCAACTAGATACAACACCTACAAGCACAACAACACCACACCAAGCAAGTTATACCCACAATCAAGCCATTTCTTTCATGGTTTCGATTAAAACATCAAAACAAAGATTTTGACCGTAAAAATTCGTTTTTGACTCTTTTAACTACTTTCTTGGACCAAGATCCTTTGTATAACTTGTATACATCACTTGATCCTCCAAGAATCGGTTTCATCTCGGGTTTTCACCCATTTTTCATTTGAAACCTCATTTTCTCAAGATTATGGAATCAAAACTACGAATCAAACATTATAACCGTGTTTTTACCTTACAATTCTTGTTAGAAATCAAGGGTTTTGGATGAATGTGTAAAGGGTTGAAAGGGTTTTGGGGTTGGAGAGTTAGAAAAAAAGAAAAAATGAATTGTGTATGTGTGTGCATAGACCGATCGGTCCAAGTTAGGGTGTGGGGTGGGACCCACATCTTCATTCTTGGCCACAAACTTGGATTGTGTAATCCGAATAATGTTGTGGATAATCTGGTTCAGTTCGTTTTTCGGTTAAACGTTTAATTCGGCTTAAAACGAGACCAAAACGGTCGTTTTTCGGCTTAAAATTTAAATTTATATAAAACCGATTTAAAAACTTTAAAAACTTAAACCATGAGATTTGTTGACTCAACACATCATATTGTCGGTAATTGTGCATCTTTTTCGGCTTGATCGATCGTCTCTTGCTTGGTTTGATGTTAAAGGTTTCGTTTATCGTACCGACGTACTAATAAATCGAAATCATTTTTCTGTGCTATAATTCACTTATCCCGAAGCTTTAATACTTCGTAAACATCACTAAACATTATATATTTCGTCTATAATGTAATTCCCGATTCGTTCGGGTTTCAATAACCGTTCATCGATTAATCGTAATTCCGATACGACTAGTTGTACATTTGAGTATAATTCGTACTGTGAATCTTATATACTCGTATAAACACATTATAATTCATATATTCAGTATTAAATAACACGTAAATAGTATATTCCGGCTAGGATATACCTGAATTTGCCGGAATCGTTACAATAAATTACTTGAATAGTTTAATAATTTAAGTTTTATTTTAATTTTATTTTAGTTTTATTTTAATTTCATCTTTTATTTTATTTTATTTTATTTTTATTTTTTATTTATTTTAATTTTTTGTTACATTTTAATTTTGTTTTTTTTTTCATTTTGTTAAAGAGATCGATCTTGCAAACGTTAACAGTTACGGACCGATAAAAGAAAAATTAGAAAAATTAACAAGTGCTTGGGTTCGGTGGGTAAATGTTTTTTTTCGGGTTTGAATATGCAAATATTTTTAAAGACCGAGGACGTGTACTTTTGGTGAATAGTCGTGATGTTTTGACCCTATCGCGAGATAGGCTGACCCTATATAAAAGGGGCTCCCAAAATATCCATCACTATTCACAAAAACCTTTCATCTTACTCTCTCATTCTCTCTCTCTTACTTTACTCTCAAACCCTAATCTCTCTTCCAAATCTTCAAGATCCGGCCTCTTTATCATCTTTGATGATGAATCCCGAACCCACACCTTTGGTATAGCATCACTAACACCTTCAATCATCTTTCATCTAATTGTTTCTGGGTTCACGCAGATCGAGATGGCGGTTCTAATGAACCGTCGGCTAGATCTGAGGATAGATCTTCAGATCTGTGTTGCTTATCTTGCTTAGGACCATCGATTAGGCTTTAATTTATGTTTATCATCATAAATCTTTAGTTTTAGGTTTGTTTTGCAAAGTTTGTAGATCTAGGTTTTGTTCAAAGTCTTAAAGGTTCGATTGACCATGTAAACCAAAGGGGTTTTGGTTCAAAATCTCCAGAATTGCAATTCGGGTCTAGACGATCTTGTGAAACTCAAAAAGGGGGCAAAAGGACTAAGTTGGCTTTTTCGCATAAACAAGGTTTTCGCTTCGCATCATCATGCGAAGGGAAACACATTTGTGTTTCGCTTCGCCTGGACATGCGAAGCGAAAAATCTTTCTTTTTCGCTTCGCCTAGACATGCGAATCGAAACATCTTTCTTTTTCGCTTCGCCTGGACATGCAAAGCGAAGTACACTTCTTGTTCGCTTCACACCCCATGCGAAGCGATTGACAGATCTGTTTCGCTTCGCACCCCATGCGAAGCGAAATAAGCTCCATGCAAAATTTCCACACGTAGAGAATTTTTCAAAGTTTTGGACTGAGGCTACCGGACTGTTTTTTGGACTAATGGACTGTTTGGACTGTTTTGGACAGATTAACCTTATATATTGGACTAATTAATTTATATATTATCAAATATTAACTCTTTAACTTGTCAAAACTAAAATGTGTAAGATTAATTAACAATTTGCAATTAATTAAGTTAAACAATATGTATATACTTAATGACATTTGTCTATAAGTTATCTTATTTTACTCTTGTTTAATGATGATTCTCACGATCTAAATGAATGATTTAAGGGTCATAATCAATTTTGTGCTCTTGGGCTTCCCAAAGACAAAGCTGAAAAGGTGTTCACATCTATGGTCAATGGGCTAAGACAGTCACCACTTGAGCATGCTATCACTGCGAACCCTGCCATTTATTCCAAATGGGTTTTAGATTTTTGGGCATTTGCAAAACCAGCTGATGACGCTCTTTCCATTACTACCAAGGTTGCTGGGAAGGAATTGACGATTACAGAAGGAGATATAAGACAGGTATTAAAGATCACAGGCGAGCCAGATTATACGTATGAGAAAGGTGACAAACCAAAGTTGGTTGAGTTTGTGACAAACATGGGATATGATACCGAGTGGAAGAGCCTGGAGAAGAAACACCTCCCGCCATTTTGGAGATTTCTCTTTCACATTGTGACACATTGTTTGTCAGATATACGTGGTGGATTTGATAGTATGAGGGTGGACTGGGTACGGATTATGTTTGCACTAACGACCTGGGAGAAGTTTAATTATTCAAGGAGACTGTTCCTGTGCATGATGGCAAATGCAAAAATTCAGTCAAGGTGGCTTATGTACCCAAGGTTTGTGCAGATGCTACTAGATGATATGATTCTTGATGCTCCCAGGCCACCTCACAAGAAGGCTAAAGACAAGAAGTCCCTTCCCGAGCCATATCATGTTAATGAGATCAAGCTGTCAATTTTTGGTGTGTTGTTGAGCACGAAAGGCAAGGGACATCAGTATGAATGACCAAGACCGGGTCCTAAGTTTGGTTTATTTGAGGAGACTGAGCCTGCTGGGGATGAGGCTGGAGTTGAGAGTGGGGAAATTGTGGGTTCTGATGCTGAGGTTCAAGTTGAAGTTGAAGCAGAACAAGGTGACTCATCTGAAGAGGCACCTGAAGATCGGACAAAAAGCCAAGCCTGATCTGAAACGGAAGGCAGCCGACAAGCCTTCTGTTGGTGGTTCTTCTGGCAAGGACAAAGCTAAGGAGGTTGAGGAAGAAGAAGAGAAGGAAGACGTGCAGCCCTTGAAGCGTATACGGAGACTTGGAGACTCCAAGAAGCCTCCCAAGCTCATTGTCAAGCTTCCCTCTAAAGGTAAACCCTCAGACCCACCTGTAGTTTCACCTAAAACCTTAGCCTAAACCCTCAAAGATCTAGATGTTTCTAAGATTAGGATACCCATTTACAAGAAACAATCCAAGACCAGAAAGAAAGCCAAATCGAAACCAACCAAAACTATGCTCCGTGACTCACCCGAACCCTCACCAAAAGATCAACCCATTTCAACTTTCCTACCAAAATTACCTGAATCACCACCTCCACAACCAGAACCAACCCAAACCAAGCCCTTAACATCCACTACATCTACACAACCCGAACAACCATACCAAACAACACCACCACCCACACAACCTACCTTTGAAACCATACCTACCTCAATATTCACATCCTTCATTTTCAGCTCACCAATCCAAACCACAAGCCTATGGAGCCAAACTGTTATATCCTCACCACCAACCAAACCAGTATCAACTACCTTTGAACCCAGACCCTACACACCTTTTCTCTCTACACCATCCATCTCAACACCACCTACCACTACAACCTCACCAATACCTATCCAATCCATTACCCTACCTTTTCAAACCACATCACCACCAATCCTCTCAGATACTCCACCAACCACTATCCTCAAACCCACACCCATCACCAAAGGAAAGTCCTTGATGCCTCCAGTGTTCGCTGATCCTATCCTCGATAGGATCATCGCACTGGAGGAACCAAACGCTAAAAGGGCTGTGTTGGGTAGGATTTTCTACAAGGAAGATTGGAATCTTCTCAACCTTCTCAGAAAATGGCTAAGTATGGAATTCGAGCAAGCCTAGACGATCGAGCATGGTTTTTACTACTTCGAGCAAGGTTCTGAACCTTAAATGGTTGATTCTTCTAGGTGTTGAAGGCTTCGAGCAAGCTACACTTCAACGAGCAAGAGTATCCTTCTATCGAGCATGGATTGCCAATCGAGCAAACAATTTGATCATACAAGTTCTAGCCAAGTGTTACCAGCACAGGATGATCGGGCACATGGGGACGAGCATGGATGCAATAAGAGGATGTCACGTGAATCAAAGCAAAGACTTCGAGCACAGTTCAGTTACCGAGCAAGATTTACATCCGAGCATGCTAAAGATTGCTGAATAAGAAAAGCTGAAGACATCAAGAAGAATGAGCTTGCTCGATGGGCTAGTTCGAGCAAAGCATGGACAAGTCAAGAGGAATGAAGCTTACTTAAAGGGAATATGTATTCTTCGCAAGAGAATATATTCCAAGTAAAGTCTGCTCGAGGACATTCACCGAGCACACCTAGTATAGGAAGTTTGCTCGAGCAAGGTATGTACCTTGCTCGAGGACTGTAACATTTGTATTAGATTTATCTTTCATTATGTAATTACTAGGACTTATAGAAGGAAAGTCAGAGTCTATAAATAGGTCCTAGGGTACCTTTAGGGTATGGATTTAGGAAAGGTATTTCGAGACAGAGGCTGGCACGCACTGATTACGAAAACATTCCATTTTGTTCATCGTACAAGAGCCGCTGCCGTCACACAAAACCCTAGACATTCCATTCAATGTTCCTTTGATGTGTCATTAAATATAGTGAATCTTTGTCTCTGAAAGAGCATTTACTGATTATCATTTACTGTTTTGTGTTTGATATCTATTCACAATCCTTCATTCTCAATCATTGGATATCCTGATTCCGCCGGGATATTCAATCGGTCTTTTGAGTATTCGAGTAGGTGTGTTCTTGTCAAACCTTTGCTAAGGTTTCACCCGACGGACGGTCCTAACAAGTGGTATCAGAGCTTGAGTAAGCTCACTGAAGACCACGGGACTGAGAGTTTATGAAGAAGCTTGAAGATTCACTGTGCTCTGCTGCTAAAAAAACTCAGATCTGGTGAAATGGAAGACCAGGAAGTGTCAACCAACAAGATTCCAAGGCTGATTGGACAAGAGAACTTCATAAAATGGAAAGTGCTATTTGAAGCTGCGGTGAACTATAACGATCCAGAACTTTGGATGGCTATCACTGAAGGGAAATATATTCCTTCAGCAGCTCCAAACAACAACGCTGCGGTCGACTTGAGAATGAAAAAGAGGGATGATAAAGCTCTATCAATGCTGAAGTTGGGGCTCTCATGGGAAATTTTAACCACTGTAAATCATCATAAAAATGCAAAGGATATGTATGATGCAGTGATTGAAATGTTTGAAGGAAACACTGAATTGAGAGATATTAAGAAAGACCGACTGAAGCAGCAGTTGGACAGATTTAAGTTTAAAGAAGGAGAAAGGTTGAAGTCAGTGTTACAAAGGTTCATGACCATTGTAAATGAAATTAGGACCACTGATTTGTAGATTCCGATTTTGAGCTTAACAATAAGCTTTTGTTATCTCTATCTGGCGAATGGTACACTGCCAGCAAGTTCATCAAAGAGAAGACCAACTTTCCTAACTTCAAGTTAGATGATGTGATAGCCTTCCTCAAGGCTGCTGAACATGAAATGATTGAAAACCATATGATTCGAGAGGACAAGCCAAGCTTTCAAATGAACAATGCTCTGGTGGCACCCATGGGCAATCTCTTGGTCAAGAATCAACAGCCTATCATTGAGGAACCATCAGAAGCAAACTCATCTTGTAACAGTCAGTCAAGATTCAAGGTGCAGCTGATTGAAGATGACAATCAATCTACTGGAAATGGGCAGTCTACTTTCACACAACACAATCCAACTCAAGGAACAGATTACTAGGCATTATTTTCAATGTTCACCGAGTCTTACCATGCCTTTGTGGCCAAGAATCTGATAAACACAAGCATCGTGCAAGAAGACTTAGAACAGATAGATGTTGATGATTTAGAAGATATGGACATCAAATGGCAAGCGGCTATGTTGGCAGTAAGAAGCAAAAGATTGTATAACAGAACTGGCAGAACCAGTTTCAATGGACCCAATGAAAGGATTGGATTTGACAAATCCAAAGCCATCTGTTATAACTGTCAACAACCGAGACACTTTGCAAGGGAATGCAACATGCCAAGGCAGTCTGGCAATCAAGTTAACCAGAATCAGTTCTATCAGAATCAGAACCAAAACTTTCAGCAGCAAAGGAATCAAATGCCCAACCAAAATCCCTATCAAAATCAGAATAGAACCTAGCAACAAACCTTTCAACCTCAGAGAAATAATCAGATGCAGGTTCACACAACACAAAACAGACCATCTCAAAATGGTGTGAACCAGCAAAGGGATCAAGGGAATGTAGCTGTTACAAGGGTGGCTCAGGATGGAGAGTTTGACTGGAGTAATCATGCTGCTGAGATGGAAAGAGCAAATGTTGCATTCATGGCCAAAATAAATGACAAGGCTGAATCTTCCAACACTCAGGTACATTCTGATACTTCTATTTCTGATCTTCTTGCTACAATTGATGAATTAAATCAGGAGGTTGGAAAATGGAAAACTGAATGTGAAAGGAAGGATGTCTTTCTGAATGTGTATGCGGATAGTGAGGCTACATATGAAAGTCAAATCAAGGGATTTGAGGATGATTATATGGTATCATATCAAGCTCAATCCAGAATGAGAATTAAGATAGAAGGAATAAAGAAGATGTTTGCTGAAGAAAAACTCAAGAATGCAGAATTGTTGATTGAAATTGAGTTTTTGAAAAACCTTGTCTCTACAGGAAACATTATTGGTCATGTTGAAAAGATGACAGAGGAAGAGAAGTACAAGAAGGTGCCACCACCATTCTGTGATAGTTACCCTTTGAAAGTTGATAAAGAGAGTAGAAGTGAGTATCTCAAACAGTTCAAAAATGTGTTTGATGATAAGCCTGAATTTATCAAGTAGTATGATGATGTGATTGTAGATCAGGATGGAGAATTTATGATGAAATAGACTGATAAGCAAGAAACGGTGGTTGATAAACAGCTTCAAGGAGAGAAAAAGAAGTGGAGTGAATACTCCAGTGAAGAAAGCAATTGTAGCTGTGGAAGCTCTAAGTCATCAAAGGGAAAGAAGAAGAAAAGAACAGATAAGAAGAAAAATGACAAAATTCCTCTTTTGCCACCAATGACAACACAGGTAAGAAAGCACCACGAGAGAATGAGAAGAGAGCATGTTCCATTTGATATATGTGCTAGACCACAGCCAGTTATCAAGAAGAGAACAGACCCACAGCCAGTCATCAAGAAGAAAACAGAACAACCAATTAAATCCTCTTATGATCAGAGTCATCCACCAATCTACCCAGTCTTTTCTAATCATGAATTGTTTGATGTTGGTGATGTGAATTATGCTCCAAGAAGAAGACATTCAAAAAAAGAAGAGGGAAGTTCTTCAAGATTGCCATCCAAGCTGAAGAAAATCGTTTTTGTCAAAGAAAAATATCCACAAGCGATTGATCTCAGCAAGCCAATCAAGATGGATTTCTCCAACACTTTGAATCCAAAGACATCTTTAGGATTTGACTTCCCTAAACCAAGTGACAAGATCAAGGACAAGAAACTCCTTGAAGACTTGGGAAGCTTTGCCAAAGTATTCTGCACGAAATGTGATGCATATGGGCATCACACTGACTCTTGCTGGGTTCTTAAGGATATTTTTGAAATTCCAAATGTGGTTAGTGGCTATGACATGAAAAGCTACAAAGAAATGTATGAGTGATACTTGAATGGAAATAAAAACCCATCTGAAGATAAGAACCATCAGCCTATGTTGGAACAAAGGCTCAAAACAATTTTGAAGATCAAAGAAGATGACCAAATCCTGACAACAACAGACAAGAACAAAAGGTCACTAAATGAAGAAAAAGCAAAGAGGAGACCAGGTGTTCTAAATGGTGATGAGAAGTTTCTGTTGAAACAAGGATTTGAACCAAGAGGATTCAAGTGGAAGGCAAAGAAGGAAGTAGAAGAAGGGAAGGATATGGTGATTGAGGAAGTTGATATTTGCACTAATGTGTCTGCAGTGCACTTTGGATCAGAGTATGACACTGATGAAGACTGTGAAGTCGTATATGAAGATCCACCACCTGTTCCAATCCAAACTTCTGATGCATCCTCCACTATCTCTGAATTACAAATTGATGGAGTTTGTAACTCAGAATCAAATTGATTCCTTTTATGTGTGTGCAGGAACAGTTCATGAGTAGCAATGATCTATGGTATATGGACAGTGGATGTTCAAGGCACATGACTTGTGACAAGACTGCATTGATTAATTATGTGAAGAAATATGAGGGACCAGTTGCATTTGGGAGTGATGAAAATGGAGGAAAAATTGTTGGAAAGGGAACACTCACAAATGGCAAAGTATCCTTTGAGAATGTTCTACATGTTGAAGGACTACAGTACAATTTGCTGAGCATTTCTCAAGTGTGTGACAAGGGATACAAGGTTGCCTTCAATGATGAACATTGCCTGATTTTGAAGCCAGAGTTTGTGATTCCAACCAAAATGATTATGATGATGGCTCCAAGAAATGGCAACCTCTATGAACTGAGAATGAATACTGCAACTTCAAGAGGTGGTTCATGCTTTGTATCAAAGGCAACTAAGAATGAAACCGTGCTATGGCATAGGAAGATGTGTCATGTAAATTTGAAGAACATGAACAAACTAGTGAATGGTGAACATGTTGTTGGCCTTCCCACAAGAGAGTTCAAGCTAGAAGAAAAATGCACATCTTGCCTAAAAGGAAAACAACACAAATCCTCACACAAGAGCAAACTGATAAACACAATAGATGAGGTCTTGGAATTACTTCACATGGACTTGTTTGGTCCAGTGAGTGTTCCAAGTGTTGGGAAGAAGAGATACTGCCTAGTGATAACTGATGATTTTTCAAGATTCACTTGGGTATATTTCATGGGCACCAAGGATGAAACCCCAAATTTGATCAAATCCTGTGTACTCAAGTTGGAAAATCAACTTGACAGGAAAGCGAAGGTAATTAGAAGTGACAATGGGTCAGAATTCAAGAATGACACTATGAGTGAATTCTGCACTTCTAAGGATATTTTCCAGCAGTATAGTGCTCCTAGAACCCCTGAACAAAATGGTGTTGTAGAAAGGAGAAATAGAACTTTAATTGAAGCTGCAAGAACCATGATTGCTGATGCCAACCTTCCTGTTACCTTCTGGGCAGAAGCAATAAATACTGCATGTTATGTGCAGAACAGGGTTCTACTTAGCAAGGCTCAAAACAAGACTCCATATGACATTCTCTACCAGAGAAAGCCTTATGTGAAGTTCTTGAAGCCTTTTGGATGTAAATGCTCACTCTTGAACACAAAGGACTACTTGAACAAATTCCAGTCCAAATCACTGGAATGTTTCTTTGTGGGCTATTCATCTCATTCAAAAGCTTATAGAGTTTATGTGAAAGAGCATATGGTGGTCATTGAATCATCTGACATCATCTTCAATGAAAACTAGTTCAACAATACTGATGGTCCAAAATGGCGATTTGATCTTGAGAAAATGATCAAATCATTTAAAATCTATAGTGAAGACATGGTTGATATTATGTACAGAACCAGCTTTGAAGAAAAAGGAAAAGCAAAACAAGTTGATCTGGACAAACTATGGACCTCAGTTGCTCCTGAAGCAAATGGATTTACCTTTGGTAGAAACATCCAAGAAGAAGATGAAGTAGAGAGAGTTGGACAAGAGGCTGCAGTTGAAATCTCAAATGAGGGTCCAAGTGTTATTGAAAGTGAGGCCATCCAAAGTCAAAAACCCTCTCAGACTGAAGAAATGTCTCAGTTGCAGACCCTGTTTAACTCATTGCAGCTAGGAGGAAATGAGGCATCTACATCAAGACTCAATCATGTTCAAACTTCTACTGAAAATCAAGACAGATCTGAAGATGAATCTGCTGAGATGAATATGACAAATCTAGAAGCAGAAGTGTTTGTACCACCAGTTGTTCAAACTACCTCTGTTGAAAGAAATCACCCTGCAGAGAACATAATTGGAGATCTGCATGAAAGAGTTACCAGAAGTGCATCTGAAAAAGCAAATATCTGTCTGTATGCCTGTTTTCTATCCCAAATTGAACCAAAGAATATCAATCAAGCTTTAAAGGACAACAGCTGGGTGAAAGCTATGCAGGAGGAATTAGCTCAGTTCAGAGACTTACATGTGTGGGACTTAGTGGACAAGCCTAGAGGCAAGTATGCAATTGGTACAAAATGTGTTTTTAGAAACAAGAAGGATGAAAGGGGGATAGTGATTAAGAACAAAGCTAGATTGGTGGCTCTAGGGTGTCTACAAGAAGAAGGAGTAGATTTTGAAGAGGTATTTGCTCCTGTTGCAAGACTAGAGGCTATCATGATTTTTCTAGCATATGAAGCATCAATGAACATTAAAGTCTATCAGCTTGATGTAAAATCTGTATTTCTGAATGGAAAGATAGATGAAGAAGTTTATGTCACTCAAACTCCTAGATTTGAAGATCCAATTCATCCAAACAAAGTCTACAAGCTCAGCAAGGCACTTTATGGACTACATCAGGCACCAAGAGCCTGGTATGATGAGCTTTCTAACCATCTGTTAGAACATGGTTTCTGTAGAGGGGCCATTGACAAGACTTTGTTTTACAAAAGAAAGGGAAAAGATTTGTTACTTCTGCAAGTGTATGTGGATGACATCATTTTTGGCTCAACAAATGAACAAATGTGCAAGGAATTTGAGCAAGTGATGAATACCAAATGAGCTCAATGGGAAACATAAATTTCTTCCTTGGACTGCAAGTGCAACAGAAGCCAGATGGAATTTTCATCAACCAATCAAAATATGTTTAAGAGATTCTCACCAAGTTCAAGTGCCAAGACTTCAAGACGGTGTCAACACCAATGGACACACATGAGAAAATGGTACCTGATGAAAAGGGGGAGCCAGTAGACCAGCATGAATATAGGGCCAAGATAGAATCATTGATGTATCTCACAACATCTAAGCCAAATATTATGTTTGTTGTGTGTGTCTGTGCAAGATTTCAAGCTAACCCCAAAGTGTCACATATGCTAGCAGTGAAAAGAATATTCAGATACTTGAAAGGAAAACTAGACTTGGGAATTTGGTATCCAAAGAACTCTTCCTTTGATTTGATGGCTTATACAAACAGTGACTATGATGGTTGCAACATGAGTCGAAAATCAACTTCAGGAGGATGTCAGTTTCTTGGGAACAGACTCGTGTCATGGCAATGCAAGAAACAAACCACTGTGTCAATCTCTACAACTGAAGCGGAGTACATTGCTGCATCTGCTTGCTGTGCACAGGTTCTGTGGAATCAAAACCAACTGCTGGATTATGGTCTGAATTTCTTACTCACACCTCTTTTAATTGATAATACTGCTGCTATGTTCATTGTTAAGAATCCAGTCCAACATTCTAAGACTAAGCACATTGAAATTAGACATCATTTCATTAGGGATTGTCAGGAAAAAGGGCTTATAGAAATGAAAAGGATAGACACATCTGATAATTTGGCTGATTTGTTAACCAAACCATTAGATAAAACCAGGTTTTACTTTCTGTTAAAATGCCTAGGAATGATTAATGCTGATGAGGTTTAATTTAGGATGTGTGCTTAAGTGAGGTGCTCACTGATGATCTATGTTACTCACTTTGAATGTTTGCATGATAATATTGCTATGCTTGAATGATTACTCAAAAATTGCATGAATCATGTTTGTGACTGTTCTTGTGTGGAATTTCTATTAACCTTGAGAATTACAGCTGTTAGTACTTTGATCTGTGCTTGCATGATGAATTTTTATGATTCTAAGTACTTCGAGCATGAATCTGTGCTTGATGATGTGCTTATTGCTCTTCGAGCACAAGCATAGGCTTCTGTAAGACTATTCTAAGTCACTCGAGCACAGATGTCATTGCTCAACTGCTCGAGCATAGAATGCAGTCTTGAAAACTTTTGCAAGTATTTTGAGCATGCTTCTGTGGAAGATGGATGTTTAATGCTCTTAGAGCACAAACAATCCATACTTAGAAGTTCAGGATAACTTATTCCTTGCAACTTACTGCTCGAGCACAAAGTTAAGTCTCTCAAGCACAATCATTCAATTGATTCACTTCTAAGGTTGCTCGATAGATTTTCAAGCATGCTCGATGAATTTCTGAGCATGCTCGACAGACTTAAGTGAGACTTTGTTGTGTCTATGCTATCTGAAAGTCTGTGTTTGATTCTGTGAAAGTGTGTGCTTGGTTTCAAATGCTTAAATGACAACACCATCTTTAGAATTTTCAAAGGAAAATGAATTTTAAAATGTTAAAGAGTTTTTGATTAAGCAACACGGTTTTGGTGATCATACAAGAGAGATTATAACATTATCCAAGTTCCTAATCAAAAGTGAAAATTGTTTTTGAGGTGGAGATTGAATCCAACTAATTTGGGAAATGATAGTATATTGTCTAATCTCCTAACTCATGGATTATAGGCTTAAAAGATTTCTGTTCAGTAAACTGACAATTTGTGTAGCTTCTTCTCATGAGTGTAGTGATCTATGTGATACAAATACTATAATCATGCTAAGTTTGATGTGGTGATTCATTTGAAAACTAAGGTATGTTTCCTTGCACATCTCTCCGAATGATAGGCAGAAAGGCAATTATCCAATCATACACGAGCCTGTTGATGTTTTGGTCTACCAAAAACAGTTTATCAAATTATGAGCAGCTACTAAATAGCTATATATATATATATATATATATATATATATATATATATTTGAAAGTTTATAAACAGAAAATGAAGCAAATGAAAAAGCGTGAAAAAGAAAATGACATATGCTTCAAAATCATTAATGATAAATAAATGTATCATGACCTTAAGGGGCACTAAAAGAACTACAAGAGTGGGGCATACAAATAAGTCCTAAACACTCTGAATGAAAGGCATGTAAGTCCGGAAGGCTTGTAAGTCCAACGTTCAACCTTATGGTCTGATATCTATGTATCTTTTACTAAATAAACTGCTCAGACAAATAAAAATTTTTGACCAACGCATCAGGGGGTTGAAGTCAATTCGGGGTGATTCGGAGAAAGCTAAATAAGCTTTGAGAAGAGATAAGGAACAACTAAAGTCTAAAATGTGACCATTCTTACTCAAGCAACTAATTGAACCTTGAGAATATCACAAAAAGTCATAAGAATCATGCTAAGAGCATACACCTAATGTCAGCCTGACTTAAGTCATAATACGGCTGAAAATGAAGTGGTGTGACAGTTATGGGACAATCTGATCCCATGTTGAGATCTTTCCAATTAATTGACATAACTTTTTGAACTGGATTTTGATCTCTTGTTCACCTCAAACCCAAGCTTGAGCAAACGGAATGATTTCATTAACTTGTAATCTTAATTATTGCAAAGTTTGAGTGTGATCTTTGTCTTAACTTCTAGGCAAATGATATTGACTTCACCAATGTTATCTGTGTTTGTTCTAAGTATTTTCGAGTATGATCTAGGAATTAGACTGTACTTCGAGCTTGCTTTTGATGTGTTTTGTTATCTTTGATCTACGAGAACGAAGATATACTTTGTTATTTTACTAAGTATCTTCGAGCATGATTGCATGAGTAAGTATGATCTCAGGTCTACGAGCACGAGAACTGAATGATAGGAAACATTTATGTGTTTCGAGCAAGGTCTGTGCTAGGTGTCTTAGTGAGAGAGATGATTAAGTTTCGTACACACTAGGGTACCAGATTTCTGTGCTCGAGTGCGGGATTAGGAAAGATTTAGTTTGATTTAAGGCTTTCGAGCACACTGTACTTCGAGCACACAGGAATGCATCTCGAGCATAGGGAATTGACATGATATATTTCTAAGTATACTCGAGCAAGCATTCTAGCATGTCCTTGTGTATAGGGGGACCCAGCTTTTATTTTGGCTGTATACTCGAGCAAGGGAGGTACATGTAAATTTGAAATTAAATGACAACTGTCGTGTGCTAGACGACAAACCAAGGTACTGTACCACCCAATCGTTAGGTATAAAAAGGGGACTTAGAAAGTTTTTCACACATCTTTCTCTAATTAAACCTAGACGAAAACCCTCTTGCTCGTGCTATTTCCCTCTTGCTCGCTGGTCTATTATTCGTTAATTTCTCTTCGATTATTGCCATTAGCACTGTTTCGACTTCGGTAAGACATCGCTGTTCGATAATCGTCGCACCGATTTTGAAATTAGGGTTTCCAATTGAACAAATTGACTAATTGTTTACTTGTTTTGCAGGTACGCATATTACTACATAACAGGTTTATTGAAGACGCCATTAATCATCTATCTATTCTCATATATTAGTTCTGCAACTTTGTGTACTGACAACTCTTTTTGTTTTTGCAGAACTGATGGCATTCAAATTCGAAAAGCGGCATAATATGTGTGCTAGGTTGGAGATAGACGATGACAACCGTGAGTTGGAGCCAATGATAAACTTTTTGAGAAACTCCAATCTGAGGGTGGCTTTAACTACCGACCCCACAATATACAGAAATCATATTTTAGATTTTTGGGGGTCTGCAACATATGTCAATGACGTCAATGGGGAAAGAATTGAGGCGTCGATTCTAAATCATGACATTAAGATAACAGAAGCCTCAATCAGAGCTGCACTGGACCTTAATGACAATTTTGATGATTAGCCGTCCTACTCAGTCCCAAGGTTACTAAGAGTCTTTCAAGAGACTATGAGCTATCAGGGAGGAGTTAAGGAGGGACAGTTTCAAAAGGGAAGTTTTCCATTAATCTATAGATTTTTTATTCATCATGTTATTCAGTCTCTATCTCCACAATGAGGGACTTAGACGTTGCTAAGTCGAGAGCTTGGGTCTCTCACTATCGCCATTCTTTACCAGCAACCCTTCAACATTTCAAGACTCGTCTTTCAAGGGTTGATTTCAAATGCAGAGAGGTCAGTCCATCAAAGATTCATAATGTATCCACGTTTTCTGCAGGTCTTAATAAACAGAGCCTTACCAGACATTCACAGGACAGGGTAGATTTTGAGGTTGCAAGACCCAAATATATGCAAATGAATGAAAGATGCTCAGAGTAAGTTCTTTAAGAATAATGACTGGGATGTACTCCCATGGTTACTCGTACCTGCACTGGGTGCTATTGATGTACCGAGGACCCCTGGCAACAGTGATGAGGAAGATGATGATGGTGATGATAATGATGATGATGATAATGATGATGATGATGATGGTGCCGATGGAGGAGATGAGATGGTTATTGACAATGCTGCTGATACACAGGTTGTAGTTGACGAGACTGTGTATGAAATTGGTCAACAAGCTCATGAGCCAACTGATAATGCTGATATTCGTTCTTCACCTGCCACAACTAAGCCAACTGAACAAGACATACCTATCCATCCTCAACCTACTACAGAACCAACTGAACCTACTCTCCCAACCCAAATCCCAGAACCATACAAAGTTCCATCCCCTGAAACCACAGAATCTGAACCATTCTCTGAACCAGCTCCAAAACCTACTGCTGAGACCCCACCATCAAGTCCCAATCTTTACGATGTTGTGTGTGAAAATGCCAAACTTGAGTTTGAAAACATCATGTTAAGAGAACGTAATGCCATTTTGGCCAGACGGAACTCGGCATTGGAAGCTGCTCTGAATGAAGCTTTGATGAAGATTCGAACCCTTGAGGGGCAGTCTGAGGTTGAGAAGACCTCAGATGCACCAAAACAGGGGGAGAATATTGATGTTGAAGAGGAGGTTGGACCATCTGATGCTTTGAACATGCTAAACCAAGCATATGATGATGGAGAATCGGAGGATGAGGGGGAGGATAAAGAAGAAGATGAAACTGAAGAAGAGAGTTTAAAAAGAAAAGCAAAAGGAAAAGGGGTTGCAATTACTGAAGATGATCTACATCCCCTGCCTAAGCATCCAGTCCAATCAGAAGATATTTTGTTTAAAGAAAATGTTGTTGATCCGGACGTAGCTGAAGCTGAGTCAGTGAAACAGCAATCAATCTAATGAATGAAGAGCTGGAGGCCCTTGAAAGGGAAGTAATGGTTGAAGAAGAATAGGAGATTCCTCAAGAGGTAGTTGAAGCATTGATAAACATGAAAGACAAAGATGAAGAAGATGAGAGGAGGTTAAGGGAAGCTGATGCAGCAATCAAGGCTACAATTGATGCCTTCAATGAAAGTCTGAATAATGATAAAGACAAGGCTGCAGAACCTATGATAATTGAGCCTGCAGTGGCTAAACAGCCTGAGGTGAATGAAGAAGAATGGGGATTGGGTCCTGTAACAAATGAAGAAGATGAAACAGTTGAGGTTTCAGCATTTACAATGGTCAAACTGGTGATAATGAAAGATATAACACTCATACTGAACAACCCAGAAAAACATCACCCAGACATTATAAAGGCAGCAATGAAAGCACAAGAGGAATACATTAATATGGGCAGAGAAAGGGAACAGAGAATGAAAGAACAAGATGACTTAAATGAGCCCATTATTGAAGAAGTTACTGAAAAACCTGTTGACACACACACAGTTGAAACTGAAAATGACGAATCTGAGTCTGTTGATGAAGAAATAATCCTAGAAGAACCAGAGGAAATACAACTCAAAAGAAAACCTTCATCTGAAATTGAGACTCCAAAGCCAAAGAGACAAAAATCTGTGAAGAAAATGGTCTACAAACTTAGGTCAGAGATGCTTGAAGAAAGAAGAAGAGCTCAATCCAAACAAAATGATGAACCAATGATTGAGGCACTTCATAATCTTGAAGAAGTGGTTGACTTGGATGGTGAAAATGAAGATGAGGAAGAATTAAAGGAAGCTGAAAAGACAAATGAAGATGTTGAGTATTTGATCAGCCTGGGTTATGATCCTCTTTATGTTCAAAGACTATCAAGAGAGGATGTAACAAAAGAAGCTGAGGGTTGAAGAGTAAGTAAAGGAAAAGGGGAAGTTTTGATAAAGGTTGGTCACAAGCCTGCATTCCTTAACTTACAACCATTTGACAAGATTGATAGTTTTTACAAAAGGGCTCTCATGGAGGATCTATCTGAGTATGTGAGAAATGTGACTAAAAGAAAAGAAGAGAAAGAAAAGAAGTTTAAAGAATCAGATAGTAGCAGGAAAAGGACTGAAAAGAAACAAAAGGATGAAGAAGAATATGAATCCTTAAAGTCAAAACATAAGGATATCAAATTCCTTCAGCTGTATGGCTACAGCTACAACTTCTTGATAAATCTCTCTCCTGAAGAACTGAAAAGAAGAATTCAACATATTAAAGACTCTCACAAAGATCAAGAAAGTCAAGAAAAATTTGAAAGAGAGCAGGAGTTGAAAATGAGGATGCAGAAAGAAAAGGAAGAAAAAGAAAAGAAAGATCAAGAGGCTAAGAAGTGGTTTGAGGACCCTCAAAGGATGGAAATGTTAAAAACTATTGTAACAGATAAAGGGATATCAGAAGAACAGTTTCAGGACATGCCTCTTGCTGAGCTAATGGAAATATCCCATAGAGAGCAGAGGATGTATCTTGAAACACAGAGGAAACTGCAGGAAGACAGAAGGAGGGCAAAACAAGAAGTTCATGCAGAAATGATGAATGCCCTCCACAAAAAGGGAGTAAAAATGTCAAGACTGGTAATGCAGACAGAAGATACAATAAAGAGATGGTATGTTGAAGAGGGTCTTGATAAGATAAAGAAAGTTGAAATGGGGAGCTCAAGCAGAACCTATAGGTCAGAGAGTGTGAGGCCTGTGCAACCAAGAAATTTGAATTTGCCCACACAGCTCTATTTTGACAGAAGATCGAAGACCTTAAGGGTTGTGACTGAAGATGAAGCAGAACATCTCATCATCTTCAGAGATGATTTGAGAAATTTTTCAAAAGAACAACTGACCAAGATGGCTTAGCTGAATTTATATGACAATCAAGTAAGGAGTCAACCATCTGGTCAACTGAGGAATCATCTCTCCAAGTTTTTGAAGGAACATGCAGAAAAGGGATTCCCATTTCTGCAGCAGAAGAAGAGAGAGATCAGGAGCCAAGCAGAAAAAAAGAAGAGGAGGAAGAGAATCAGTGAAGTTCACATTTCTGAGCTTTCCTTCTCTGAATCAAAGAAACAAAGAACTCAAGCAAGCAGCTCTCACTACAAAAGGAAGACTTTGAAAGAGTGCTTGGCTATGAGGGAAGTGATGTGGGAACCGAACTCAGAGGTGCAACAATTTGGAAGAATCACATACATAACGTACAATCAGCTTGACAATTCCACTACTCTGAGAAATATGTCTGGAGTTCCCATTGCTGTAATACGACATGATGAAGACCTAAAGTTCATGCATCCACAATACTTACAAGATTTAATTAATGCAAGATTCCCAAGTGATGCCTCTGACTCCTCAGAACTTGACATGCTGAAGCAAAGAGCTGCATATGTGAAGAAACTAAAAGAAAGAGCTGAAGCCAAGAACAGAGGAAGAAGATAACAGAATGGAGCTAATGAATGATTGATTCTTATTTCTGTTTATCTTTATATTTTGTTTGAGTTGTAAAAATTTAGTTTGTAATGCCCATGTGGAAAAATTCCAATTATGTAATGAAATGACATGTTCTTAAATGATTTATCAAGAAATCTGATATATGTGTAACTCTATGCAGGTATGTTTTGGTGCATCAAAGCATGTTCCAATCTAGGGGGGGATTGTTGGGTCGGATTTTCTACAAGGAAGATTGGAATCTTCTCAACCTCCTCAGAAAACGGCTAAGTATGGAATTCGAGCAAGCCCAGACGATCGAGCATGGTTTTTACTACTTCGAGCAAGGTTCTGAACCTTAAATGGTTGATTCTTCTAAGTGTTGAAGGCTTCGAGCAAGCTACACTTCAACGAGCAAGAGTATTCTTCTATCAAGCATGGATTGCCAATCGAGCAAACAGCTTGATCATACAAGTTCTAGCCAAGTGTTACGAGCACAGGATGATCGAGCACATGGGGATGAGCATGGATGCAATACGAGGATGTCACGTGAATCAAAGCAAAGACTTCGAGCACAGTTCAGTTACCGAGCAAGATTTACATCCGAGCATGCTAAAGATTGCTGAATAAGAAAAGCTGAAGACATCAAGAAGAATGAGCTTGCTCGATGGACTAGTTCGAGCAAAGCATGGACAAGTCAAGAGGAATGAAGCTTACTTAAAGGGAATATGTATTCTTCGAAAGAGAATATATTCCAAGTAAAGTCTGCTCGAGGACATTCACCGAGCACACCTAGTATAGGAAGTTTGCTCGAGCAAGGTATGTACCTTGCTCGAGGACTGTAACACTTGTATTAGATTTATCTTTCATTATGTAATGACTAGGACTTATAGAAGGAAAGTCAGAGTCTATAAATAGGTCCTAGGGTACCTTTAGGGTACGGATTTAGGAAAGGGATTTCGAGACAAAGGCTGGCACGCACTGATTACGAAAACATTCCATTTTGTTCATCGTACAAGAGCCGCTGCCATCACATAAAACCCTAGACATTCCATTCACTGTTCCTTTGATGTGTCATTAAATATAGTGAATCTTTGTCTCTGAAAGAGCATTTACTGATTATCATTTACTGTTTTGTGTTTGATATCTGTTCACAATCCTTCATTCTCAATCATTGGATATCCTGATTCCACCAGGATATTCAATCGGTCTTTTGAGTATTCGAGTCGGTGTGTTCTTGTCAAACCTTTGCTAAGGTTTCACTCGACGGACGGTCCTGACAGGCTGAGCGTGAATTGGTGCTGCTGGAATACATAAGAACTCAAAAGAAGAAGAAGCGTGAGGATGCAGTCACACATGCAAAGCTGGTATCATGGGTTTAGGTCTTGGAGGAACAAAAGGAGTTTAATGATGCACTCATTGAAAGTCAAAGGTTGCTGATCAACACCCTTCAAGATCGTATTCAGAATCAACAACAGCTGCTCAACACAGAAGCTCTGAACAATGCCAATCAACGAGCTGAGTACAAGAAGGTGTCTGACAGAGTGGAAACACTTGAAAGGAACTTGCCAGCTGCTGATGTTCTTGAAGAACGTTTGAACAAGATGATCGAGGATGCCACAATCAAATAGGACATCGCTAACAAAGCCACAAACTCCAGAGTTTCCATGCTAGAAGGCCAGTTAGCATCATCCGCCTTTCTCGGTACGCTCATTTCTGAAAATACTCAATTCAAAACCGAGATTGAGGTAATAAAAGTAAAGATAGCAGCTCAAGAATGCCTGAATGAACAGCAACTGAAGGTCAATCAAGAAATGGGTGAAAAATATCAATCAGCCTCAGAGTTGATCAGTATGCAAGAAGATGAGTTCGAGCAGCTCGAGACCAGGTTGAACAATGTGTTTGGGAGCTGGAGAAGGTCTAGTGAGACTTCTAGGATTGGTGGAACACAACCTACCACGGGTCCAAGTGTGGCCTTGCGAGGAGTTCAAGTTGTAGGTTCGGAGGGCGAGACAACTGTTGGTCGTATTGTACAACAAGTTGGCCAAGCCGGAAGCGATGTGGGTACCAGTTTGGGTCCTGAACATCCAGTACAACCTCAGGCCCAAGCTGGTGGAGATGACCAAGGAGGTAATGGTGACGTTGAAGAGAGTGATGATGATGAAGACGATGACGAGGACGACAACGTCCATGACAGTTATGATGAGGATGATGATGATGACAACAATGGTGGAGGTGACGGTGGAGATGGAGGAGCCGATGCAACAGGAGGTGGAGGTGGATTTAACACTCAATCACCTCCACACACTCATGAACATATACAAGACCCTGCTGCACACGACTCTAGAAGCAAAGTCAGGCAGGATGACTCACGAATTCATGAAATATATAAAGAGTTGTTTCCTGAAGGTGAATTTGCAGGTATGATGGATGATTTCATTGAAGCTGGGAAGAGATTGGAACACTTTATTGCAGATACGGAGGAGGCAGTAGACAACGATGACGACTACATCAACTACTAGCCAAATCCTGACACACCAACAGCTCAAGCTCAAGCTACTTCAGACACTCCAGTCCAAGATCCCATTGCTGATCCAACCGTAGACTTGGCACAAGCTACACCAAAGAAGAAAAGAAGAACTCATATAGTGTCAAGTCGTGTCAGCATCCGCAGCCTCAACTACCCCTATCACGATGACTCACTGATCATGTATGCGAAGTACAACAGGGAGAATAGCAGTTGGGCCATCAGACGATATAGCGGAGTCTCATCTATCTCACCCACCACGAGCTGAAATCGCTGCCAGAGCTTGACTTAAATTATCTTCGCAAAGCTCTGGGTTGTGGTGAGTATGATGATTCGTTGGAAGGTTGGATCAAGACTCATCTGTATTATCAATCAAAGGTGGGCTACAAAGATTTTGAAGTAAATAAGGGTCGGAAGTTCAAGAACCCAAAGAAGATCGACCCAGCCACCGGAGAGCCACGAACCATGTGGAGGTATAGGGCACCAAAGGATTGTCACGTCATTTATCATGGTGAGCCCTACATTCCCAACACTCTCCGAGATTTTATTGGTTGGGAATTCGATAACAAGACCGGTGAGGCCGTCATTCACTGCAAGAACATGCACGAGATTCGTGTGTTTGACGAGCAAGAGCTTATGGGTTTGCATATAGAGGACGTGAAGAAGCTTTACAACTCACCACTGGGGACCGTCGAGGATCTTGGTCGTCAAAACACCGATCGGGTAGTTGAAGCCATCAACAAGTTCGTCAGAAGATTTGTTGAACTTCCACTGTCTGAGGATGAATGGTTGGAGTACGACACCGACGGGTTCCAATACTAAAGACTAGAGGGAGATTATTAGGTCCCGTTTTGTTTATGTTAGTCTTTTGTATTGGATATGTATGTATTGGGCTTTTGTTGTTTGATTTATGTGTATTTGAGCCCAAGGGAAATTGTAAACAAGCCCATTGGGCACTTGATTAATACAACACTTCTCATGCATGCTCTCCAATAAATAGGGAGCATGCCAAGAGAAAGAAGAATCTTTTGTCAAACCTCTCTTAACTTACTTTCTCTCTTGCTCTCTTTCTCACTCACTCACTTAACCGAAAATAACTCTCAAGATCCGAGAACTATTAGCTGACTTAGTGCGACGCTAGCACTAAGTTCGGTTGATCCAAGACACGTTGTTAGATCCACCCACGGTTTGGGACCTAAAACACTGGGGACTTTTTAAAGCCCAAAACGCCCCAAAACATCGAGGAGGGGGGGGGGATTCCTGGCGTTTTGAGCCAAAACGCTGCCATGCAACGTTCCGTTATACTCAGTCTTTAGCACTACTCTATTTTTTATTAGAGTCAACTACAATGTTGAAAACGCGTATTCGATAATATTGGGTTAGGCTTGCTAGAATATGATGGCTACTTAATTTAAATAATTCTTACTCACTAGAAGTAGACATCTTTATAAATGTTTTCCAAACAATTGATCTCTAATCAACTCATACAAATTTCTTCCAATCAAGATTTCGTTTCATTTTATTCTTCAAGCAATGGCGTCTACTTCGGTATCATCAGTTCAAAAAAGCTTCAAGTATGATGTCTTTTTAAATTTTCGGGGTGAAGACACCCGTAAAACCTTTGTTGATCATTTGTATCATGCTCTTCACGATAAAGGCATTATAACCTACAAAGATGATGAAAAAATAGTGGTGTTCATCAGTTCGGTTATTGATTTATTTGATTTGTTCGGTTATGAGATTTTTTACCCCTAATTGAAAATCAAACCTAACCGAATTCATAATGGGGCTAACAGAACCGTAATCGATCAAATTCAATTCGGTTCGGTTTCGGTTAAAATCGAACAAATCGATTTAAATCCTATTAATCGTATTCAACCATAATAACAATTTATTTTGTTTGTGTTCCGGATTCGGACAACCGTTTGGGTTCCGTACTACACCAAATATTCAAACAAACCCCACATATACATCCTAAAACCAAAAGTTAAAGACGATAATAAAACATCCAAACCAACAAACCATTTAATAGTTTTAAACATACAACTAGTCAACCATAAAATAACCATCCTAAAACATTCAAAAAAGAAAAATCAAAATATGGATATGAATATGGACTACACATATTAGACAATGTACTTAAAAAATATATGGCCATATTCAAAATACTTAATATAGTTCATAGTTTAATCGATTAATTCGGTTAACCGAATAAATCGAACTAATCGCCTAAAAGAAAAAAACATAACCGAAAATAAAATCGTAAATCGAATTCAGTATTCGGTTTTCGGTTATAACCAAATCGAAAATCGAATTCTGAATTCAGATTCGTTTTTTCGATTACAAATACCATTCGGTTTTCGATTTTTTTCGGTTTTCGGTTATTCTGAACACCTTTTCCGACGACACCCCACTGGTCTACCTCACTTTTTATATTATACATTTTTTTTTGTTTTAGTTCCGATACCATAACAAACATGACGGAAACTGACCGAATTCTCATAGATTCACCACCTTAGTACCCGGGACCGACAATGGTTGAGCTTCCTAACATCCAAGTTTTACCAAACCACGCCACCCCATTAATCCACCTCAAATTTTATATTTTGTTTATGTTCATCCTTTTGTTTTAGTTCTAGTATTGTAACGAATGCACGTTTTTTTTAATCTGATAATTAAACATTTATTTTCATTGACTCACCATTGCAATAACCGGGACCTACTACGCTCGGGTTTTACCAACACCCCGGTTTTTGCGTCTGTTATGTTTTAGTTCAGGTACCGTAACAAAAGTAACTGAAAACCGACCAAATGCTTGAGTCTACCACCGCACGGGTTTTACTAACCTACCCCGACGCAACGCGCCGGGTTAACACACTAGTACTATATAACAAATAACAAGTTTGTTGCTGCAAGTGCCCTATGGGCAACTTGACGACACCGAATGTAACGATTCCGACTAAACCAGGTATACCCTAACCGGTAGACAATAGTTACGTTATATTTAATGTCGGGTACATGGATTACCATAGTAATTATACGATAATACATGGTTCACTGTATTGATTGTACGTGATTATATAACTTATCGTATTGAACATGCGATTAATCGATCGATAGTTATTGAAACCCGAACGAATCGAGGGTTCAATTATAGACGATATCTATGATATTTAGTGATGTTTACGAAGTATTAAAGCTTCAGGATAAGTGAATTAAAGCACAGAAAAAGGATTTTCGATTTAATGGTACGTCGTTACGTTAAACGAAACCTTTAATACCAAACCAAGCAAGAGACGATCGATCAAGCCGAAAAAGATGCGCAATTATTAATAATATGATGTTTTAAGTTAATGAAAGTCAAGGTTTAAGTTTTTAAAGTTTTAAAGTGGTTTTATATAAATTTCATTTTTAAGCCGAAAACGACCGTTTTAGAATCGTTTTAAGCCGAATTAAACATTTAACCGAAAAACGAAATGAACCAGATTATCCAAAACATTATCCGGATTGCGAATATCCAAACATGTGGCTAGAAATGGAAGGGTGGGTCCCACCCCACCCCCCTCTTGGTTCCGATCGGAAATAAGGGGTTCTACCCCATTCCTTTTATTTTTTTTTCTAAAAAACATTTACATCAATCCTTCTCCTCTCCACTTGATGAACCAAAAATCCAGATTTTTAGCAAGAAAACCGAGGTAAAAAGTCGAGTTATTTACGTTTCCGTCTTCGTTTCTTGAGTTTATTTGCAAGAAAATGAGGTTTCAAGTGAAAAAGGGTGAAAACCCGAGATGAAAACCGATTCTTGCATGATCAAGTGATGTATACGGGTTATACAAGGGATCTTGGTCCAAGAAAGGAGTTAAACGAACCAAAAACGAATTTTTACGGTTTAAACTTTAGTTTTGAAACAATAACCGAAACTATAGTGTAAGAGGCTTGATGGTGAGTGTAACTTGCTTGGTATTGTGGTATGTTGGTTGTAGGTTCTGTATTTAGTGGTAGATAAGGCGGAAAGACGAGTTTGTAGCTTGTAGTGGCGGAAAACAAAAGGTATATTCGGTTTATGTTCGGTTATGAGTGTTTTGGACAGATTGTGGTATGTTTAGAGTTAGGCTACGAAATTTAACAGAGATTATCTACACATGAAAATATGAGATCTGTGAAAATTTGGTAATTTTTGGACAAAGGATGAATATTTGGTGAATTTAAAGCTCGGTTTTGGCTAAAAATGGTGAAAAATAGTTAAATATCATGAAAAATTCTGGGTCACACACAAAATTTTATAAGTCACACACAAAATTTTAGGTCATTTGGAGAGTCTAAGTAGGCTTTTCGGTTAAACGAGTTCTAGGGTTTTCTAGCTCGGTTTTAATGAAAATGGCATGTAAAAAAAGATTTTTGTTCTGGAAAAATTACAGGGGACTATGTGGATGGCAGGGGTCATCCAGGAAAATTGGGATTTTTATAAGGTCGTTTGGTATTTACGACATATTTAGTGTTTAAATGGTGTTTAAAAATAGATAAATAAATTTTAAATATAAAAATTAATTCTGGAAATATTTTTATAAAATTCCCCACTGTCAAAAAGTGATTTGTGCAAAATTTCAAGATCCGAGACAAAACGGATAATTATTTGTGCTAAAAAAGAAAATAAAACAAACTTTTAAGGTTTAAAACGCGTAAACCGGTAAAGTTCGCCTAAACGAGCTGACCGGTGTATAAAAACCCTAAAAATGAACTATTTTCATATAACTGAGTTAAACAAGTAAAAATAAATCATCCGAAAATAATTCGGATGATTTGAGTAATTTTATCCGATTTAACCGTTTCCGGTGCACTAAAGACGGAAACGGGTCCCGCGGCCAATCGGGGCGTCTAAACCGAGCTCTAATTTCACATCTTTAATTAAATTATCAGTCAACAACTATTTTCGGGTCGTGTGTGACCAAACTCATTTTGAAACGTAAAAACGGATAACCGTGCTAGGCACGCAAAACGGGGAAAACAAACTAATAGTAATTTTGACTACAGAACTCTAAACGATATCACAATCTGAGTCCGGAAAAGTGTTTCTGGGTTAACATTGCCCCCGGAATGGGTACAGTACTGGGTTAACAGTGTCCCCAGATGTCCCTAGAAGTGTTTCTGGGTTAACATTGTCCCCGGAATGGGTACAGTACTGGGTTAACAGTGTCCCCAGATGTCCCTAGAAGTGTTTCTGGGTTAACATTGCCCCCGGAATGGGTACAGTACTGGGTTAACAGTGTCCCCAGATGTACCGGTTAACACGGTTAAAGATTATATAAATAATAATTTTATAATAACGATCGTAGGGGTCATATTACAGATTGGACGTGTTAACTAATAATGACTGTTGTTACCTGCTTGCATGTGCTAAGGTGAGTTTCACGAGCCCCTTTTTCTGAATCGTTTTTAAATATTTTCCCGGGGCGGAAGCATGTTACTACTGAAATGTTTAAGTACATACTGAACGCATGGATTTGCGTGTATTTATATATATTTTATTGTACGGGAATCGTACGGAAATGCACTAAGATGTTAATTGTCTGAGTTGCTAACATTGTAAGGCCCCGCAACACTAGTGATTAGCTGAAAGCCGGTAGAGTGTGGATAGTACTATTGGTCTGACAAACCCAACTGGTCAGGCATGGATTTGCTGATGTTTCCCAGCCAGTTGCACATGTCTATTTTGTTGTTATTTATTTTGCTATGTAAAGTTAAACATAGCGGTTTGGGGCAGGTTCGTGGGCGGAGTATGCCACGGGGTTGTGTGTGGATAGTCAGAGGTTTCACTTGTGGGCTCAGCATAATTACATCGATAATATTATATTTTGATATTGATTTATCATTGTTTACTCGAATTAACTCACCAACTATTCGTAGTTGACCCGTTTTCTCACATGCTTTTCAGGTACGACTAAGATGAAGTGATTGCTTACGTGCTAAGTGCTAGATGTGTGTAAGATTTACGTGCGGGATGTTATGATACATTATATTAAATAGAATTATGTATCGTATTGTATGATGTGTGTATCACCTAGACGGTAATGAAATATGAGATAATGTAATTTGAAGTATATTAATGTATTCCGTTTTCTTTATAAACAATGTGGTTGATATCAGAGGTGTCTGTTGCATCCCGGTTACGTTTCCGCTGCGGTTACGGGGTGTTACAGAAGTTGGTATCAGAGTCATTGGTTATAAAGAATTAGGATGTCTTTAAAAGATACCTAAAATATAACCAGTAGCTCAAGTATTATAGGATCTGAATATCAACTAATAATTTATAGTGACGAGATCTGGATGAACTTAGATGGACAAGTGAGTTATTATGGTCCGGAACATAATAACAGACTTGTCCGCACGAGGGAATTCAGGGGAAGTCACGGGGAACATTAATATGTAAAAATGGCAACATATGTGTAAAGTATATAATATTATTTATGCGTGCTAATGTGTATATATATATATGTACATATCTTGTGGGTACATGTATTGAAAAATAGGACCCGGATAAGGAATCGGGGGATGAAATAATAAAAGTACCGAGGATGCTGAAATTTCTAGAGCATCGGTTGATGATAAGTCTGGCTTACCTGGCCATAGTTATGATAGTACCAAGTTAGATCTCCCGTTTGACATTAACCAGAAATATCTAGTAACCGTCACTCCCAACCAAAATTGATAAATCCCTTACCCTACCAACACCGGTACCGTATATCCTAATAACCCCATATGTTCACCCGAACCGCCGACCCTCACGTACGGACGGACCTGTACGTGAACCCTTTCTTATTCCATTAAGGTAAAAAAAATAAAATAAAAAATAATAATAATAAAATAATAATAATAATATTAATAATAAATTTGATAATAAATGAGCAGATAGAAATAATATATAGAAATATATATGTGTATTTCACACTCTCAAACATATGAGACATACCACCTTCAGATCGAGAATTACCGATTTTAGCGAACCTAGAACGCCGGAGGACAATGACTGAGCAAGTGATAGAGTTTCCCATAATAGTAATTGATAATATTTGAGGGCAACATGGGTTGCGCGATTACCTCGAACCTTGCAACTCCCTATGTTATCCTTACATCCGTTAGATGCCTATACCCATGCATACTCGAATAGAATGATTACCCATACACAAAGAGGTGTTGGAATCATTATAGCATAGTTGGTTGTTCGTTCGTAGGGGGGTATACCGTGTATGCCGGATATACAAATAGACACGGATATTATAACTCCGTGGTACGTAATCGTTTGGTGCTCACGGTGAGCATGTATCGGTTATGCTGACATGCAGAAGGATATTGAAATCAAGCATATTAAACATTAATCTTTGTTGAGAAAGATCTATATGTCGGTTGGTGACAAGGGTTATGAAACATATTTAAACGTTAACCGACGTCAGGTTAAGTCCATATGTTATTATATTTGTGGGACATATATACTAGATACTGGTATGTGTAATATGTATGATAATATTTGGTGTGTATGTGTACCTGCTGTTATGATTGAGCTGGTAACGAGTTATACGGTGAGATTAGTATTGATTACTGCGTACGGGATGGGTACGGCAGAATGACATAAAAAGAATAACTCCAATGATGGAGATTGATATGAGTCAGTTGATTGCTCAAAGATAGCAGATGATAATACCGAATGACGTATCACAGATCACTGCTAGTGTTGATGCAAATGTGATTGCAGAATTATGGATCGAGCAATCACATGAATAGAAATATTTCAATTCTTAGTGGTATTACTAAGAGTGATAATGTCCCACCGAATACTATTATGACTACAAGTATTAATTATAAACTAAACATGAATAGTAGTCGTAATGAATTAGATCCGGTATGAAGGATATGTTTGTTGGTTGTGTTAAGAAAATTATTAATAGTTTACTGATGGTAAAGGGATGAATAGATTAGCGAGTGGATAGAAAAGATCGAAATGGTTAAGGATATTGGTAAGAGTCTAGAACATTGTGTAGTGAAATATGCTACAGATATGTTGGTAGATTATGTTGTACCGTGATGGAACACGATGGTACAGAACTACAGGTAGAAAATTTTTTACTCAGATGATATGGTCGGAATTTAAAATTCTTGGGCTAGAGCACTTTTATTTGAGTAATTAAGTTCAGATATTGGAAACTGGGCTATGGAAGATAGAAATGTTGTGTGCTGATCACCTAGAACACGCTAATCGTTTGAAGGAATTGTCATGTCTGGTAACATGGCTAATTACTCCTGAAACTAAACGAAGTGAGCGCTATATTGGGGACTAACTCCATCGATAAGGAGTATAGTCAATTCTGTAAAATATACAACCTTTGGAAGGGTTGTGTCACAAGCCAGCATTGATATATTTGACTTTATGGGAAGCGGACTGGAAGGACGTTAGGTGAGACGTCGAGTGTTAAAGAAGAGAAATGATAACGGTATAGTGCAAGATAGGCTTTTGAATAAGTAGGTATGTCCTACAACCCAGAATTATACTAAGACTAGTTCTGGTGTGAAACATGAACCGCATGAAGGGTCCTTCCCTAAATGTGGAAGATATGGTTATCGGCAGGAAGAAGAATGTCGAGTGATAGTAGGCCACAGGTGTGGTAAAGATGGACGTAATGCCCCAATTGTAGAACCAATAGAAGCCATGTGAACCGGCAACCCCAACCCATTCGTGTACAACCACTCCGAACCCAACAACTTCAATAACAATCCAGACAAAGAAACCAAATTATGCCAAACAGTTGTACTTGCTATGAATGTGGCAGTACAGAACGTTTCAAGAGAAATTGCCCAAAGTTGAACCAAGGTGTCGTTGGAAGATGAACCTCATAACAAGCATCAACCTCTGATCAAGCAAGGAGCCGTGCTTTTGTGAGTAATTCGAATAAAGCACGTCATGATCCAAGGGTGGTATTAAGTATGTTGTAGTTTTAAATCAATAGGCTTCAGTGACATTTTTACGGTCGTCGATAGAAGTTAGTTCCTTTTAACCTCCTATCATTTGGAAAGATACCGATTAGTGAAACTATAGAACCCTATACTGTAGAATCGCTAACGGTAAACCCCTAATGGTTAACTAAATTGTTCGGAATTGTCCTATTATTCTGAACGATTAACCTTTCCTTATTGACCTACGACCAGTAAAGTTAAGAAGTTTTGACGTAAAAGTTAACATGGATTGGCTAACTCGACATGAAGCTGAAATCGAATATGAAAAGAAGATGATTAGAAGCTCTCTTTCGGACAATGAAGCGATTAGATACAGAGAAAAGTGTACGATTTAAAAGAAAACATATAGAAGATGTTCCGGTGATACGTAAATATCCAGAAGTTTTTCCCAAGTTGAAATTCGTATCGATCTAATACCAGGAGCATATCCTATTGCCAAAGTATATTACCGACTTGCACCAACTGAAATGCAAGAATTATTGGATTAGGTTTTATACGACCTAGTTAGTCACCATGGGGTGCACCAGTGTTATTTGGGAAATGAAGGACGGAAGTGTTAGGATATGTATTGATTAGGGAGAATTGAATAAAGTGACGATCAAGAATAGGTATTCACTTCTTCGAAGTAAATGATCTGTTTAACTAACTGCAAGGGGCGATTTATTTTTAGAAAATTGATCTTAGATATAGTTATCACCAAATGAAAAAAATCCAAGAGGAGGACGTTGCAACAACAGCGTTTCGGACTCGTTACGGCCATTATGAATTCTTATTTATGCCGTTCGGGCTAACAAATGCGCAGGCAGTGTTCATGGAACTCATGAGCCGAGTCTGTAAACTTTATTTTGACAAACTTGTCATAGCATTCATTGATGATATTTTGATATATTTGCAACGTAAAGAAAAGCACGAACGACGGTTAAGGAAAATTGTGGAAGTGTTAAAGCAAGAGGAGTTGTACGCGAAGTTTTCGAAATGTGATTTTGAATACAGAAAGCATAATCCCTTGGTCATGTTGTAAAGCAACAAGGATTTCATATAGATCCAAATAAGATAGAAACCATTAAAATTGGCAGTCACCCAAGGCGCCAAAGGAAATGCGCCAATTTTTAGGACTAGCCGGAGACTATCAGCGGTTTATTGAAGAATTTTTTTTTAGCATTACCCAACTCATAATCCTTTGTACGACGCAAATGTACAAATTTTATAGATGATAAGAGACCGCAGTCTCATATTCAATGAAGATGGGTCTAGTTGTTAAGCGATTATGACTGTGACATCCGTTATCACCCCGGCAAGGCTAACGTCGTAGCCGATGCCTTGAGTAGGAAGATCGGGTTAAGCCATTGCGAGTGCGAGCGCTGGGGATGATAGTCCAGTCGAACCTTTCGGACCTGATTCGAGTCGCTCAACGTGAGGCGTTGAAAGAGGAACAATTGGAAAAGGAGGGACTTTACGGCAATGAGAAGAATTTCGAACAGCGCGTGGACGAAATTCTCCACTTCAAAAATCGGGTTTGGATCCCGACCCTCCATGACCTTCGTGAATTAATCATGGACGAAGCGCATAGATCGAAATATTCCATACATCCGGGATCGGATTAGACTATTGATGATACGAATATCTGAAAGGATTTTGTTAATGGCCGAGTTTGGAGAAAGATATGGTTACGTATGTTGGTGAATATTTAAGTTATGCAAGAGATAAGGCTGCACACCGAAAACCCTAGGGAACGCCACAACGACAGAAAATTCGCCAATGATAGTGGGAATAAATTACAATGGATTTCGGGACGCAAATTCCCAAGATATATCAAAGGCATGATGTAAATTGGGTAATCGCGGATCGATTAACCAATCCTCGCATTTCATCCCAATCTATGACGATTACCACAATGAATTCTCGCCCAAATTCATGATAGTGAAATAGTATCTCGTCGTGGAGTACCATTTTCAATTATCTCAGATCGAAATAGTCATCCTACTTCTATTATTGGAAGGCGGGGAAGGAAGCATCGAGAGCTTGAAGCTTTCTATGGGTGAAGTAATTATCACCAATTTGTTAAATTGAAAATGGGCGACACTCAAGCCATAATATTTGAATTGATTCGAGAATCAACCAATCGGAATTATAATATTTAAGATAAGTTGAAAGCAGCGCGAGATTGGCAAAGGATTTATGCCAACATTCAAAGGAAACCATTGTCACTGGAAAGAGGTGACAAGGCATTTTTAAGGTATCACCTTCGAGATGTGATATAAGGTTTGGCAAAACCGAAAATAGCTCCTTAATATATTGGACCTTATGAGACTATCTCCATGATTGGTCATCTATTTTATCGATTAAAGTACTCCAGGGGCTAAGTACTATACATGATGTTTTGCCATGTATACGGATTGGAAAGTACCTAAGCGATGAGGCAACGAAAGTACTAGTAATGGAGGTACTCATAGAAGACATACTTGATATCATAAATGATCCCGTAGAGATAGTAGACGGGAAAACTAAACAGTTTGGACACACCAAGCTTTATTGATTAAGATTAAGTGGAATTCACAACGACGACCAGATTATACCTGGTAACACGAGGGTGAATTCTGAATGAAAAACCCCCGCCTTTCCCTCGGAAGGGGATAGTGGGCGTGTAAAATTTCGAGGACGAAATTTCTTAACGGGGGGAGAATGTAACGATTCCGACTAAACCAGGTATACCCTAACCGGTAGACAATAGTTACGTTATATTTAATGTCGGGTACATGGATTACCATAGTAATTATACGAGAATACATGGTTCACTGTATTGATTGTACGTGATTATATAACTTATCGTATTGAACATGCGATTAATCGATCGATAGTTATTGAAACCCGAACGAATCGAGGGTTCAATTATAGACGATATCTATGATATTTAGTGATGTTTACGAAGTATTAAAGCTTCGGGATAAGTGAATTAAAGCACAGAAAAAGGATTTTCGATTTAATGGTACGTCGGTACGTTAAACGAAACCTTTAATACCAAACCAAGCAAAAGACGATCGATCAAGCCGAAAAAGATGCGCAATTATTAATAATATGATGTTTTAAGTTAATGAAAGTCATGGTTTAAGTTTTTAAAGTTTTAAAGTGGTTTTATATAAATTTCATTTTTAAGCGAAAACGACCGTTTTAGACTCGTTTTAAGCCGAATTAAACATTTAACCAAAAAACGAAATGAACCAGATTATCCAAAACATTATCCGGATTGCGAATATCCAAACATGTGGCTAGAAATGGAAGGGTGGGTCCCACCCCACCCCCCTCTTGGTTCCGATCGGAAATAAGGGGTTCTACCCCATTCCTTTTATTTTTTTTCTAAAAAACATTTACATCAATCCTTCTCCTCTCCACTTGATGAACCAAAAATCCAGATTTTTAGCAAGAAAACCGAGGTAAAAAGTCGAGTTATTTACGTTTCCGTCTTCGTTTCTTGAGTTTATTTGCAAGAAAATGAGGTTTCAAGTGAAAAAGGGTGAAAACCCGAGATGAAAACCGATTCTTGCATGATCAAGTGATGTATACGGGTTATACAAGGGATCTTGGTCCAAGAAAGGAGTTAAACGAACCAAAAACGAATTTTTACGGTTTAAACTTTAGTTTTGAAACAATAACCGAAACTATAGTGTAAGAGGCTTGATGGTGAGTGTAACTTGCTTGGTATTGTGGTATGTTGGTTGTAGGTTCTGTATTTAGTGGTAGATAAGGCGGAAAGACGAGTTTGTAGCTTGTAGTGGCGGAAAACAAAAGGTATATTCGGTTTATGTTCGGTTATGAGTGTTTTGGACAGATTGTGGTACGTTTAGATTTAGGCTACGAAATTTCACAGAGATGATCTACACATGAAAATATGATATCTGTGAAAATTTGGTAATTTTTGGACAAAGGATGAATATTTGGTGAATTTAATGCTCGGTTTTGGCTAAAAATGGTGAAAAATAGTTAAATATCATGAAAAATTCTGGAAAATTCCAGATAATCTTTTTATAACATTTATAAGTCACACACAAAATTTTAGGTCATTTGGAGAAGTCTAAGTAGGCTTTTCGGTTAAACGAGTTCTAGGGTTTTCTAGCTCGGTTTTAATGAAAATGGCATGTAAAAAAAGATTTTTGTTCTGGAAAAATTACAGGGGACTATGTAGATGGCAGGGGTCATCCAGGAAAAATTTGGGATTTTTCTAAGGTTGTTTGGTATTTACGACATATTTAGTGTTTAAATGGTGTTTAAAAATAGATAAATAAATTTTAAATATAAAAATTAATTCTGGAAATATTTTTATAAAATTCCCCACTGTCAAAAAGTGATTTGTGCAAAATTTCAAGATCCGAGACAAAACGGATAATTATTTGTGCTAAAAAGAAAATAAAAACAAACTTTTAAGGTTTAAAACGCGTAAACCGGTAAAGTTCGCCTAAACGAGCTGACCGGTGTATAAAAACCCTAAAAATGAACTATTTTCATATAACTGAGTTAAACAAGTAAAAATAAATCATCCGAAAATAATTCGGATGATTTGAGTAATTTTATCCGATTTAACAGTTTCCGGTGCACTAAAGACGGAAACGGGTCCCGCGGCCAATCGGGGCGTCTAAACCGAGTTCTAATTTCACATCTTTAATTAAATTATCAGTCAACAACTATTTTCGGGTCGTGTGTGACCAGACTCATTTTGAAACGTAAAAACGGATAACCGTGCTAGGCACGCAAAACGGGGAAAACAAACTAATAGTAATTTTGACTAATGAACTCTAAACGATATCACAATCTGAGTCCGGAGAAGTGTTTCTGGGTTAACATTGCCCCCGGAATGGGTACAGTACTGGGTTAACAGTGTCCCCAGATGTCCCTAGAAGTGTTTCTGGGTTAACATTGCCCCCGGAATGGGTACAGTACTGGGTTAACAGTGTCCCCAGATGTCCCTAGAAGTGTTTCTGGGTTAACATTGCCCCCGGAATGGGTACAGTACTGGGTTAACAGTGTCCCCAGATGTACCGGTTAACACGGTTAAAGATTATATAAACAATAATTGTATAATAACGATCGTAGGGGTCATATTACAGATTGGACGTGTTAACTAATAATGACTGTTGTTACCTGCTTGCATGTGCTAAGGTGAGTTTCACGAGCCCCTTTTTCTGAATCGTTTTTAAATATTTTCCCGGGGCGGAAGCATGTTACTACTGAAATGTTTAAGTACATACTGAACGCATGGATTTGCGTGTATTTATATATATTTTATTGTACGGGAATCGTACGGAAATGTACTAAGATGGTAATTGTCTGAGTTGCTAACATTGTAAGGCCCCGCAACACGAGTGATTAGCTGAAAGCCGGTAGAGTGTGGATAGTACTATTGGTCTGACAAACCCAACTGGTCCGGCATGGATTTGCTGATGTTTCCCGGCCAGTTGCACATGTCTATTTTGTTGTTATTTATTTTGCTATGTAATGTTAGACATAGCGGTTTGGGGCAGGTTCGTGGGCGGAGTATGCCACGAGGTTGTGTGTGGATAGTCAGAGGTTTCACTTGTGGGCTCAGCATAATTACATCGATAATATTATATTTTGATATTGATTTATCATGGTTTACTCGAATTGTGAAACTCACCAACTATTCGTAGTTGACCCGTTTTCTCACATGCTTTTCAGGTACGACTAAGATGAAGTGATTGCTTACGTGCTAAGTGCTAGATGTGTGTAAGATTTACGTGCGGAATGTTATGATACATTATATTAAATAGAATTATGTATCGTATTGTATGATGTGTGTATACCTAGACGGTAATGAAATATGAGATAATGTAATTTGAAGTATATTAATGTATTCCGTTTTCTTTATAAACAATGTGGTTGATATCAGAGGTGTCTGTTGCATCCCGGTTACGTTTCCGCTGCGGTTACGGGGTGTTACACCGAACTAGGCACCCAGATACAACATCCAACCTATTTTCGGCACCTCTTCACATCCTCCAATATGGGATCTCATTTGGTGTTGAGGTAAAACTCGACCCTATTAGACCATCCGTAATGGGGGAGGAGGGAAGCGCCCCCCCCCCCCCCCCTCCCCTCTCCCGACCTCCTTCTCCATTGGCTTGAAACTAACTTGGGCTCCACTTTTTTCTCCTTAAAAGGTTGTATACAAAACACTGGGGGACTTTTTAAAGCCCAAAACGCCCCAAAAATGTCGAGGAGGGGTGGGGGGGGGGTTCCTGGCGTTTTGAGCCAAAACGCTGCCGTACAACGTTCCGTTATGCTCGGTCTTTAGCACTACTCTATTTTTTATTAGAGTCAACTACAATGTTGAAAACGCGTATTTGATAATATTGGGTTAGGCTTGCAAGAATATGATGGCTACTTAATTTAAAAAATTCTTACTCATTAGAATTAGATACCTGATGCACACCTCAGGCCCCATAAAGTCAACCACAATATTGAAAGCGCGTAACCAATAATTCTGAACAAGGGTTTTGGTAGACGTCTTTATAAATGTTTTCCAAACAATTGATCTAATCAACTCATACAAATTTCTTCCAATCAAGGTTTCGTTTCATTTGATTCTTCAAGCAATGGCGTCTACTTCGGTATCATCTGTTCAAAAGAGCTTCAAGTATGATGTCTTTTTAAGTTTCCGGGGTGAAGACACCCGTAAAACCTTTGTTGATCATCTGTATCATGCTCTTCACGATAAAGGCATTATAACCTACAAAGATGATGAAGAAATAGAGGAAGGGAAAAGAATTAGTGATGAGCTCATCACAGCCATTGAAGACCCAAGATTTCACATCATTGTTTTCTCTAAAAACTATGCATCTTCATCATGGTGCTTGCATGAGCTCGTCAAAATTATGGAGTGCCAGAAGATGATAGACCATATTGCTTACCCTATCTTCTATGATGTGGAACCCACTGAAGTCCGTAACCAATGCGGGACATTTGGGGAAGCCTTTGCCAAACATGAAAAGCGCAGTCGGAGCTCTATTATACCTTTTAACCATCTTTGTTCTATAGTGGCATCTTGTTGCAGTGGACCTTCTTCATTGAAAGGATTCACATCAGATCTGGTAACATCTTTATCATGCTTACTTCTTCCAAGAATTTCTTATGTTGATAATAAGAAGGTTTTGCAATTTGGCAAACAGGCCAAGGAAAATGATTTTGGAAGATGGAGAAGTGCTCTGAAAGAAGCGGCCGAACTGGCTGGGATGGAGTTGAAGACCACCTTTGATGGGTAGTTCCTTTATCCTATATTCTTTGCCCGTAATTGATTACACACACAACTGAATAAGAAATGTAGAAAATTAGAGAATTGAATGAACAAGAACTTGATTGCATCAACTTTATGATGCTTGTTCTTGAGTTTGATCATTCTCCACATATATTCTCTGATAAAATGATAATGTATGTGCGTCTATATGCTTACTTCTTCCATGAAGGGCTGGATTTGTCACGTACACCCGACCCCGACCTGGGGCTAGATGTATGACTACCAATTGGTATTGCTTTACTGTTTATTTACTTTTGAATTTTTACATAGTGGAAAATTTTGACTAAAATAGTATTTATATAAAAAGGGACTTAAATACCCCTTATTCCATTACAAAACGTTCCTATTCGAAAGCTTATTACAAGGATTTCAAATTAATCTGAGTCATCTTATATATATTCCTAGGGATTGTCCAACTCCTCCGACATCTATCCTATGCCACTCACTCTTAATTACCTGAAAACACTAGCACATCGCTGAAGAATGACGTTAATGAACTCAAAAGGATTTTCATCAATAGTTAAGACATAACAAGAATAGTCTTTCAACAACTCAGCAGGACTCTATTGTTCCTACGTCGTACCAACCAAACCTATACACACATCCTATCTACGCAGTTATGTGCCTTTATCATTGAAAATGTTAGCAGTATGCCTACGTCAAACCATATTTGAAAGGACTCCGTCACACGGTATTTTAGTCTTAGTGTCTAGTCACTACCTATTAATCCGTTATAAGTTATTTTCTGACTCTTTCAATCGGATAAACATATCCATATTTTAAAAAGGGTAACATGATAACGTCTTATTCACTTTTCAGTTTCTTGATAATCATGGTCTTTCCTACACTTGATTATTTTTCCAGACCTGTAATATCATAATAGGTTAGTATCAAATACTTTGATCGTCGTAGGATCTAGCTTCAAACCATTACATGCCTGCTTTTTTTAGTTTTAAAAATTGTTTTAAAATGTTTACTTCTATAGTTCAAAGCTTCTATGTTAAACTATTCATTTTATTTTTTTTTTTTGTTTTTTTTTGGATTAACTATCATTACAGTCACACTCTTAGTCCTTTGTTTTGAGTAGTCAACTTTTTTTTTTTATAAAGACGTTCTTCATAAGAACTTTTATTAAACCTAATTTTGATAATTTAAAGTTTCAACCATTGTTTGGCTATATCCACGTCTAAGATCTTGTGTAGGTCATGGTTTCAACCCGTGAAACCTGTGTACCTGGTTTACAAAACCCGTTTAATGGAACCATTATTTGAAACCATGTACGGGTCTAGTTTTGAAATTCAGCTTGAAACGGGAAATTGGTCGGTTCCTGGTCGTACCCCGTGGACAAAAACGGAACTGTTAAACACGTCTCCAGCTTCTCTATGCTTTTCACAAATGCTTCTTTTTTAATAATTTAAACATGTATTGATGGGGCATTTGCACCTTTTATATGAGGGAATATCGTATAAAATAGTAACCAAGTTTTAAAAAAGTTCTTATTAGGTCACTCATACAATCTTTCTTTAAATCGGGTCACTAAACTTTAAATCGAGTCTCATCGAATTTTTTATGTGTGTAGAAAATAATGGAGAAGAACATATGTGGTCAGAATTTTACAGTCCAAAATACTTTGTTAGATTTTTTATTCAAACGTTTATATATTGGAACAATATTGGTCTGATTTGTTTAATCTATTACTATTTTTAAATCTATGTTGTTTACATTGTTTATTACTTGATAAACAAATATAAAATAGCAACCAAATAACTAATTGGGCTATAACGGGGTTCGAGAATTGTGATAATACCCGACCGACCTACCAGCTGATTTTCATCTCCTCCTATTTTAATGGCAATTGCTTCCTTCCATCCTTCAATTTAACCGCTAAATCTTCGCCCCTTCTAGGTTCTTAGAACCCGTAATCATGTCAGGGCTAAAAGTAGATCTCGTTGAACATGGTCACATCATCTGATCCATGAAATTTCCTCTTTCTTTACTGGTTTATACAATCTATATGTATCTTGAAACCCTAATAATATAATTTGGGGAAATCAGACACTGTTTTTGTGTATATGGAATTGAAAACGGCGAAGCGACGATGGATGTGATCTAACCCGTGAAAGCCGCTAACCTGTCCTGTAGAACCTGCTTCATAACCTGGACCAAGCTCAATAACCAGCTGCAAGGCAAAGCTTCAACTTTTAGCAATCAACATAATTTTAACACTAATTGAGATACTTGGGACATGTCTCTTGATGTGAAACAACATTTGGAACAGGCTCGGGACACATATATCGAGATAGAATGGTAAATTTGCTATGAGAATTCAACTTCTTAAACCCACTATTTAGGCCATGTGTGGTGGAGAGGCTACATTGGGTGGCGATTTTTGATACGTGTCAGCAGGGGGCAATTTTCATTTTGTTTGTAGCCCAAAATCGCCCCAATAATAATATAATAATATTAGATTTCCAAGTTGAAGGGCGACATGTATTTGTCTTATGGTGATGGTTTGCCACCGTGCTTTGTCATCCAACACGCGCTATGAACCCAACGACTCGTCCTCGGACTCATGTAGGGCTAGCATATCATGTATACCCATACACGAACGCGATAGGACACGAACACGAAATGTGTATACCTGTACACGACACGAAAACTAATCGTGTACCTGTATCCTAAACACACATGTGAACCCGAGAAGAAGATGTTGTAGGACGACTCCGAGCATATGATGAATGAATCCGAGAAGAAGAAATTTAAGGGGGAGACCAAGGTAAACTTTTATTCGGTAAATATGATTCATCAATTCATAGATGTTTTGAATCTAATAGGGGACGGGGACGAGGAGGTTGAGGTCGCAGTCTAGGCCGATTTAATGGCCAAGACGGAACCCCTAGTACTGAACAAGGGTAATCAAGTCAGGGGAAAATAAAGATGAAGAAAGATCACTCAAAGATTTCATGTTACTAATGTGAGCAGTTTGGTCACTTTGCATCCGGTTGCCCGGACCGAGTTTAAAAAGGTCAAAAAGCAAACAAAACTGAAGCATGTGAAGATTTTGATGATGCGACGTATATGCGTCAAGTTGTGTTCATAAATGAACAAAACCTAATACCAATACTAAACCGAGCGGGTCGAAGATGATGTATGGTATTTGGATAACGGGGAAAGTAATCATATGACTGGAAACTGGTCATATTTTTTAGAATTAAATGAGAACAATACCGGGAGGGTTAAGTTCGGAGATAGGCCATTTGTTCAAATCAAGGGAAAAAGCTCAATTCTTTTCCAAGGAAAATCGGGTGATCAAAACTTGCTAACTGAGGTTTATTACATTTAGGAGTTAAAATAAAATAATATAATAAGTCTCGGTCAAGTAACAGAGTCCGGATGTGACATTCGAATGAAACATGATCTTCTAACCATGTACGATGAGAACAGGAGGTTACTCATGAAGGTCACGAAACTGACTCTATAAAATACGAATGAAGATTGGAGCTCCCGTATGTTTGCACTCAAAGATCGAAGATGATGCACGGCGTTGGCATGCAAGGCTCGAGCACATAAATTTCAGTTAATGAAATCAATGGCCAAGAAGGATCTAGTATGAGATTTACCACATGTTAAACACGAAAATCAGTTGTGTGAATCGTGTTTGGTGGGTAAACAAATGAGGCGTTCGTTTCCATCCACAACCTCTTTTTGAGCAACCCAAACTTTGGAGTTAGTTCATGGTGATTTGTGCAGTCCAATAACCCTACCCACTATCTCTGTTAATAGCTATGCCTTTGTTATTATATATGATTTCTCACGATATATGTGGACGTTTTTATTGATAGAAAACGGTGAAGCATTTGAAATTTTAAAGAGGTTTAAAGCCCTAATCGAGATAGAGGCGGGTTTACCAATGAAAAATCTTCGAACCTATAGGGGAGTAGAATTCACTTCACGTGATTTCAATCAGTTCTACAATGAAAGTGGAATTATTCGGCATTAACCGCCCCTTACATGCCACAATAAAATGGTGTGGTAGAAAGCTAAAACGAACTTTAATGGGGATGGTGCGGAGTATTCTAAAGGTGATGCAGGTACCAAATTATACGTGGAGAGAAGCGGCCCGACATTCAACCTTTTTAATCAGTAGGGTCCCAACCTGGGCCTTGGTTGATCAAACTCCATATAAACGGTTCAAGAAACAGAAACCGATTATTTACCACGTTCGAGTATTTGGGTGCATGGTGTATGCCAAAGTTAGTGTATGCCTAAAGAAACTTGATGACAGGTAAAGATAGCTCGTTTATCTCGGGTCGTAGACGGGTTTAAAAGCATACCGGCTCTTTGATCCAAACACCCGAAAAATAGTTGTTAGCCGGGACGTTGTGTTTGACGAAAATAAAGAGTGGAATTGGGTAAAGAAAGTCGAGACGAATGATTATGATTCGGGTATGTTTTCTATGGTGTGGGGGGTGCGGTTGACAATGGAACTGGTCAAGAAACTTCTGGAAGCAGCCCGGGTGGCCCAAGCTCTAAGCCTGCATCATCGGTTCAACTCGAGTCCTACGACTCAACCGAACTGAGTCATATTAGGCCTAATTCCTCAGTCAACTCTCAAGTTCAGTCAACGAGTTATGGGCCACATGACATTCGGGTGAAAATGAGGCCCAAATGGGTCTAAGATGTTCAACCCGGGTCTCGGTTTTACCAAGAAGATTACAAGAAGATTATTGTGTTACATGTTGACTCTGACTATGAACAATTATTTCTTACAACAAGTGGTGAACCGAGTAGCCATTTAACCAAAAATGGGTCCGTGCTATGAATACCGAGATCGATTCAATAAACAAGAATGAAACATGGAAGCTAGTTGAACTTCCAAAAGGTGCAAAATATATCGGGTTGAAGTGGGTGTTCAAAATCAAACGAAATGCAGATGGAATGATAAACAAGTACAAAGCGTGGTTGGTTGCAATGGGTTATGTGTAACAACCCGGGATCGACTTTGATGATGCTTTCTCTCCGGTAGCCCGAATCGAGATCGTTCGAATACTAATCGCATTAGCCGCATCTAACGGGTGGGAAATCCACCATCTTGATGTAAAAACAGCTCTCCTGCATGGTGAATTGAAAGAAGTCGTGTTTGATTCATAACCCGATGGATACGAGAAAAAGGGTGAGGAGACGAAATTTTACAAGTTGTCAAAGGCTTTGTATAGGTTAAGGCAAGCTCCCCGATCTTGGAATACAAAGATCGATAACATCCTACGAGACATGAAGTTTCAAAAATGTTCCAAGGAACAATCGGTTTACCGAAAGACGGATGGGAAAGATTTTTAATCATATCCGTGTATATTAATGATTTAATATGTGATAGGTACAAGCTCGAGTATAATTTAAGATTTTAAGAAGTGTATGGCAACCAAGTTTGAGATGTCGGATCTCGGGAAGTTAACATACTATCTCGGAATTGACGTATTTCAGCGAGAGGACAGGATAGTAATTACACAAGAAGGATGCGCCAAAAGAATTCTGAAGGAGACCGGTATGCAAAACTGTAATCTGTCTCAAGTCTTGATGAATCATGGTGTGAAATACTCAAAAGCCGAGAACGAAGTCGAGCTCAATGTAACCGAGTATCAGAATATGGTGGGTTGCTTACGGTATTTATTACATATTCGTTCAGATACGGCGTACTCCGTAGGTATTGTTAGTCGATATATGCAAAGCGCGCGAGAATCTCATGGTATGGCAATACGACACCTATTGAGATATTTGAAGAAAACGATGAGTTTCAAGATCAAGTACAAGAAGAATGGGCCCAAAAGACTTATCGGGTATAGTGATAGTAGTCACAACATAGATAAGGATGATGGCAGAACTACCACCGGCCATGTGTTTTTTTACGGGCAATCTCCAATTACCTGGTTCTCACAAAATCAAGCGACAGTTGCATTCTCATAGTGTGAAGCTGAGTACATGGCGGCTTCGGAAGCCACATGTCAAGCTGTATGGCTCCGAGAGTTGTTGAGCGAGTTGACTGGAGAAACGTTGCAGAAAGTTGTGTTGAAAGTTGATAACACGTCCGCAATATCCGGTTTTCACAAACAAACAAAGCATATAAAATCCCGTTTTCATTTTATCCGAGGTTGATGTTGAGCACATTAACATGAAAGAGCAACGAGCCGATATCCTCACTAAAGCACTCGCAAGAATCAAGTTCACGAAGATACGCGGGCTACTTGGAGTTGAAGACCTTTCTAATCCGAATCAGAAATTAGGGGGGGTTGAATGTTGGATTAATTCCTATTTCGGGTCACAAGTCGGTGAACCAGGCCTAAGAGGTTTTACAAGCCGATTAAGGTCTAAGGGGTATTATAAAAAATTCTTCTATTTCCTTGGTGGCCAAGTTCACCTTGTTGGCCAAGTTGAGTGGTGAATACATAATTATGCTTGGTGACTAAGTTGGGGAACTAGTATAAGTACATGTACAAAGTTAGTGTTAGAAACAACAACAACAAACACACCAATCACCATCATCACTACCAAAGATATTGTAATCAGTTTTCGAGCTATATTTTTTTGTTATAATATAAGTCGGTTATTTCTAAGTTGTTCGTTAATTATTGGTATCCTTCTTGAGTGAAACGTCCTAAACCCTGGTATCTCAACAGTTGACTCTTCTCATTCAAAGTTCTTAAACTTCAAACCTAACATTAATGCAGCGGATTTATCTTTACAAATTCAAACTTGACAAGGTACAAATTAAAATCTCTTAAGAGTAACTGAAATAAACAAGGTTAAACTCAAATGGATAGCAATCTTCTGTGCAGATAACTGTCCAAATGCCAGCCATACCGTATTCTTGACTCACAAACATGTCAACCTGATGTGCATACAAAAAGTCAGCCTTGCTGAGTGAGTGTTAGCTTTATTATTCTTACTATTCATGTATGCTCATTACCGGAAAAAAATATATATAAAGTCAATCTAGAACTCACCTGATTGCTGTTAATCCCTAGGATAAGGTATCTATTAAAAAATGGACGTCTCACATTCTATATAAAAGTTATTGAGTGGAAATTCATCAAAACCAAGTAGTTTTGCAGTAAATCTAGTTAGGATTTTCGTAGGAACCTTTGCATGGAAAAAACTTAGTTTTGCATGCCTAACCTAGTTTCGCATGCCTAGCTTTTGTTAGGGCTTAGTTTCACTAGTTTCACATGCCTTAGTGAAACTTTTGCAGAAAAGGCCTAGTTTCGCCGGCAGAACACCGTAGTTTCTCAGGATGACCTTTTTAATTAAACAACATTGTTTTCATCCCAGAATCCAAACTTTTTACGTCCAAAACTTGTGTTTAACATCTAAAAGACTAGATCCATGAATTTTATCCATTAACATACGTGAAAATTTGTTTTTTTGAATGAAAACCATTACTTTACCCCCCCCCCCCCCGCCAGAAAAAACCAATTACGTTGCAGCCTCATTGCTTCTTGTAGATGATTCCATGCTCCTTAGTTTCTTTCATGTAATGTATCGTTTGCTTCATTACCTTCATGTGATGATCCATTGGTTCTTGCATGATATACTAAGTACCCAGACTAAATAACTTAGATCAGGCCTTGTATGCAGCACATACCTAAGTCATGTTGAGTTGTGTCTACTGGTTTTTTTCATTGCGTCTTGGTAACCTTTGTTTGCGGATCCATGAGAATCTTTGGTTCATTACAATGGACCATATCAGTTTCTTTCAGGGTCTTATTTATGCATCATGTTTGCTTAATTGCAATCTCACTCCCCATTGGATAACTTCAATCCCTAGATAATATTCTAGCCATCCTAGATCGTTGATTCAATCTTAACTTCCACCTGGGATCTGAAAAAGTGAAAATCCTTCTTTGGAGTACCCATGACTATCAAGTCATCAGCATAAACTCCAATTATAAATGGAGAGGTGCTATTCCTTTTTGTATAGACCGTTTGTTTTAGATTACATTTTTTGAAATCAGGTGATTTAATGAAGTCTGGTGTGAACTTCACATTCCAGGCACGTGATGCTTGACTTAGCCCATACAATGCTTTTGATAGCTTGTATACCTTTCTGACTTCTACCTTTAAGGTCTTCATGAAGGAAGGCTGAATTTACATCTAAGTGATGTACTTTGTGCCAGCTTAGATTGTTAATTAAAACCCATATTAAACGATCTATTTCGATGCGTGCTACTTGAGCATATATGTCATCGATGCATCTACAAGATTTCCCTCCTTCAATCTTGGTTAACTTTGTTCATGCATCCTTGGGAATCTTTGTTTCATTATTGTTAACCATATCATATTCTTTTAGAATAATAATTAATTGTATCCCATTTGCTTAATTGCAATCTCACCCCATGATTTAATAACTTCAATCGCAAGAAAATATACTAGCAATCCTAGATCAATCATTTCAAACTTATCTTCCATTTGAGATTTGAACAACTCAATTTCCTTAATTGGAGTACCTATTACTACTAAGTCATCCACACAAACTCCATTAAATAATGTAGAGGTCTTATTCCTCTTTATATAAAGCTTGGTTTAAAAAAGCGCGCCTGAGGCGAGGGGCGACCTAAGTCGAGGGCCTCATCGCTTTAGGCTAGTCAAGGTAATCAATGTTTAAAAGGCGAGTCTGGGGCGAGATTTTTAGGCAAAAAGCAACCTAAATCGAAGTTGAGACGCTCACCTTTCGTACACAAATGGTTTTTAAGTATTTAAATGTTGTATAATATGCTTTTTTAGGTTGTATGTGTAGGTAGTTTATATATTAAATCATATATAATGCTTAAACTAGATGTAATAATTCTAAAAGTAGTCTAATAAAAACACGCTAATCTAGACACTAAGTAATAATTCTAAACTCTTAACTTAACTAAAACTACTAACCGGCAAGTGAACCGGTCGACTCTAGTACAGCTAAGTAAGTCCGGATATCGAACCCACGAGACTCTTTAAATTACGTTTACTAGCTAATTAGACTCAACTACAAAACACGACTTATTATTTATATTTGTTTAAGGGGGTTTTTATTTAAGATACTAAATTAATACTATAATTAAACCTAATTAAGAAAACAAGTAAATTAAACGAAAACAAAGTTTGTTATGAAAATAAGATAATGATGAGAAAACTACCTAGGCTAGACTCCCCTAAATTTCGGGAATGAATTGACTCGGGAAAATATTTAGTTATGGACTGGGATCGTAAAATAGACACTTAAAAGAAAAACCAAATAGGCCCCCGACCCTTCTCAAGAGAAAACCTATGGATCTTTAACAAGTTTTAACGCACACCAGTATTAAGAATCAAGTTCGCTTACGGTCACCCAATTGTTTATAATTCAGTTCCTTTATACGAAATCCTACCTTACAGCGCGGAAATCAAAGGCAGTTTAATATATCAAATTGATTCAATAGACAATAATTTAATAATCAAACCTAGACGGACTCCTTACGAAGAACTAAATCTAGCAAGATCAAATAATAAAGATCTATCGATAACCTAGCACCTTACAGCTATTTAGGTTGGCAGCACACTTAGGTTTATTTAATTAATAATTATTATTCCTATGATCTTATTCGAAATCAATCATAAAATAATCATGAACACAAAGTAGATGACCTAATAGAAACCTATCATAATGACAAACAAAAATCAAGGCAACTATGGAATAATAACAATTAATCAAACAACCCTAAATATCCATACGCATCAATTTAATATAAGTAAACCTTTTACTAAATCATAAAAACCATAACGTAAATAAATCCCCAAATCAAAACAAAACGTCAAAGTAGGTTCATCATAAGCCTAGGCAGTCTATAACGTTTAGCCTAGCATCATAAAATCAAACAAAACAAGAATAAAGGAAATCATGGCGACAATAAATAAGAACGGAAGAATAAAGGCGATAAAACCCGGAGTCTTCGTCCTTGAAAATTAAGCACTTCGCCGGCTGATTCCTAGCTTTCAAACCCACCAAATATTGCAATCCTAAGCTCCAGGAAACTCCAAATTCGGCTCTGGTTCGCAGGGTATGCTTAAGATTAAGTTTAGGGGTGTTTAAATAGATTTTCTGGGACCAAAACTGATAAAAACCGAAGAAAATGAGCAAAACGGGATGCCCGGCGCGCCGCGCGGCGGGATTTGGCCTCCCGGTCGCGCAGCGCTCTGGATGAGGGGAGTCTGATCGGTCCGGTTCAATTCTGATGCTCCGGTTCACCGGTTTGGCTTGTTTTAGCTCTTTTTTCGTCCTTTTTAACCATGAACAAGTCCCGAAACCTACATTATTCAAATATGTTAGTAATATACAAATTCTAATAAAAACAGAACATAAACAAATAAAATAATATATAAAATATACAAGGGATTTATGTATATTAAGCACTATATCACTTCTTGTCTTGCCTCATGTGGCATTTCTCATCTTACATTCCCACCCACACCGCCGAACATAATGGTTATGCCGAACATCGACATCATCATATCTTTGAAACCGGCCTCACTCTTCTATCTCATGCTAAAATTCCTCTTAAATATTGGCCTTTTGCTTTCACTATTGTTAATTATCTCATTAATCGTTTGCCTACGTCCACACTCAAAAATGACTCTCCATATCTATGCTTATTTCACAAACTATATAACAAACTAAAAGGTTTTGGTTGTTTATTATATCCTTGGTTACGACCATATTGTTTTTTTGAAAAGCTATAATGGCATACAAAAGCGAGATCCGAACAAACTATTCGGACCATATTCTTCCCACAAACTTCAAGCTAAGACTAAACCATGTGTCTTTGTTGGGTACTCAACCACTCAAATCACATATTATCTTCTAGATCCCCAAACAAATAAAGTATGCATGTCCCGTCATGTAAACTTTAAAGAAGATCAATTCCCTTACGAAATTCGGTCTCAATCATCCACCCCCTTACCTCCTAATCCAAACACTTGGTTATCACTAATTATTCATATACACCGTAATCCCACTATTTACACACCATCTCACACACCATCCACCACCAATAATTCTCCACAACTTATTGTAAATTCTCCTTCCATTCTCATATCTAAATCCAGCCTATAGATCTCAGAAAGCCCACATCCATCTATTTCTGAACCACATCTTCAAACCCAAATATTTCCATCACCCATTAGCCAACTTCACAAAATAACTCTCCTCTCCCGTCCACTACCTCTTCCCCTTGCACTTAACAAACAACTCCTCAGCCCACACTACCTCATCCAGCACCGACTCCATAGTTACACCATTACCCAATTCGTCTACATCCCCGCTCACAAACAATGAACATATTAATTCTCCGCCGCACACCCGGAAACCAAGTCCCAAATACCACATTGATACTTTTGTTATTTACAACGCCACCTCCCCTCATCCTAATCAACCAACAACCATTACTCAAGCACACAAAAGTCAACTATGGCGCAAAGCCATGCAAGAAAAATTCGATGCTCTTCAACGAAACAAAACTTGGTCCCTTGTCCCACCCGATTCCGCATCCAACGTCGTTGGTTGTAAATGGGTATTTCGAACTAAGTTTAATCCGAATGGAACGGTGGATCGCCTAAAAACTCGCTTAGTAGCCACAGGCTTTCATCAACATCCTGGCCTAGATTATGTCGACACATTTAGTCCGGTTATCAAACCCGCTACTCTTCGTCTCATTCTTTCCTTTGCCACTTCTCAAAGTTGGTCTCTTCGTCAACTTGACATAAACAATGCATTTCTCCAAGGTACTCTATTCGAGGATTTTTTTTCATGTCACAACCACCCGTCTTTGCCGATCCATCCTTCCCTAATCATGTTTGCAAATTACACAAGGCCATCTATGGACTTCACCATGCTTCACGTGCTTGGCATGATGGGCTAAAACCATATACGCTAATCTGTGGTAGAGTAATTATATGGTAGTATTTGTCCGTTATTGAATCTAATTTTTTCATGTTCACTATAGTTTACATTGTCTGCCATCAACAATGTTGGCTCATCGTCTTCTTACACCAGGTGTTACTGTTCTTGCGCAGTCTGTGGCAAATAATTTGGTTAATCACTGGAAGTCAAATTTTAGGGGTTATAGCGTAATTATGTCGAAGTATGTTTATGTTATATATAGAATGCCCATGTAAGTATAGGGTCTAGAAGTGTTAAATGGAAAGTTTATAACTTCCATGTACACATGTCAGATTAGGATTGGTTCTTGTAATCTATAAATGTATTCAGTTCAAGAGTCAAAACATTCAGAATTGTTGTAAAGATTGAATCATTATATTATTAGTAAAGATTTAGTTGATATCAACTCTGTTTCATCTTTTTTTAATCGATCAAGTTGTGTAAAGATCAAATCTAGGCAACAATTGGTATAAGAGCATCATGCTCTTTGATCGATTAATTGAAGATTAGTGGTGATTCGTGGTGGATTCTGATAATCAATTGAAAATTAGTGGTGATTGGCGGTGGATTCCGGAAATTAATTGAAGATTGGTGGTACGTGCTTCCAATTTCAATTTTTTTTAACAAATCAGAGTGTGATTTGTGGTGGTGACCGGGTGTGACTTCCGGTGAATAGAAAAGGCATCAGTGGTGGTATTCTGGTGGTAGGGCAGTGGTGACAGTGGATTCCGGTGGTGTGGTGGTGGTCGGTTGTGATTTCCGGCAGATAAGAGAAGGTATCAAGCAGTGGTATTTCTGTGGTGCAAGGCAGCGGCAACGATGGATTCCAGCGGCGTGGTGGTAGCGGCTGCGATTTTCGGTGGTTTAAAAAGGGCATCGGTGGTGAGTTTCTAGCGTGGTAATCGGAAGTCAAGGGCAACGTGGTAGTTGCATTGAGGATGTAGTAATTTCGGCCGGTGTCCGGTGAACAAAGGCAATAACAACGGTGGCTCGTTTGTGTTTGAGTACGAATCAGAAACCGAAGAGATAAGATGAAGAAGTGATCTATTTCAATAAAATAGGAGATTTTGTTGAAAGATTTCAAACCAACAAGGGGAAAAAAGGGTTGATTCGATTTAATCAGTTCGTATAACACATTTCAAGAAGAAATAAGTATCAATTGAGGAATAATCGAGGATGATTGAAAGAATTGTTGCGGGTTTCGGTTGATACATAAAATTCAGGTTTATCGTATTATGAATTTTTGTATTTTTGTATATAGAACCGTTAGGTATGACTATATGGATAGTTTGGAAACCCTAGTCAGCCAAAGTGAAGCTTAACGCGTAGAACGTATGTCAGATTTAGGAGGACCGAGTAATACCAACGCAATGGTTACACATAAACAAGTAGGATTTTTAACCCATTATCAATGCCCTATTTTAAATTCAACAAACTACACGATTTGGGCGATTCAAATCAAGATTATTCTTGAGGTGAATGGTTTATGGGAAACGATAGAACCTACGGGTGATATGCAACCAGATGTCCAGAGGAACAAAGCAACGATTGCATACCTGCATCAAGTGATACCGAAGGGTGTTATTTTGCAAGTGGCAAATTGCAAAACGGCGAAGGAAGTGTAGGAAGCGTTGAAGAAAAGGCATGTCGGTGTTGAAGGAGTGCAGAAGGCTCGTTTACAATTGCTAGTGGTGGAGTTTCGAATGATGCAAATGAAGGAAGATGGATCAGTAGGCGCCTTCACAGAGAGGATTAACACATATGCCACTAAGGCTAGTGAATTGGGAATATCCTTGGATGAACCCATGCTTGTACAGAAACTCATAGAATCCGTGCCAGATCGGTTTATTCAGATTGATGCATCGATAGATCAAAGTACCGACTTGGATGAAGTCTCGATAGATGAGATTATCGGGAAGTTGAATACCTATGAAGAAAGGATAAGGCTCAAGAAGGGAAGCCTTGGAGACGACAAGATAGGTTGTTATATTCAGGTCATGACAACAACTTATGACGTGAAAGAAGATTTGGAAATCGTGAGCAAAGAAGGTTTGTTCCATCATGAGGAAATTAGCGTAAGGAAAAGTCTAGAGAAGAAGACGAAGATGGAGAAGATGATGAAGAAGAAGACGAAGAAAAGCATCCACGAAAGGGAAGAGAAGGAGACATGTCACGTAACAAGTTCAGAAACAATTTTGGTGACCTTGATGAAAGAAGCAAATACCCTAGAGATCAAAGCAGATTTGGAAGAAATATGAGAGAAGTAGAATGTTTTAATTGTCATAAATTTGGACATTATGCAAGAGATTGTCCAAGGAAAGCACAAGAAGAGTCCAATTTGGTGCCAGAAGACCAGGAACCAACAGTTTTAATGGCAATTATCGGAGATGAAAATAAAGAAGCACATGATGATGATGATGATAAAGATAAGAAAAAGAATCAAAGTGCAAGAGAGGAAGATGAAGACTCTATTCCCTTGAAGATTGAAGATCTTGAAGGCATGGATTAATAAACTAAGGGGAGAGATGTTGGCAAATAATTTGGTTAATCCATGGGAGTCAAAGTTTAGGCATGGATACAGATACCCAATGGTAGCCTTGTCCCTTCCTTACATATGGTTGTGTATTAGCCATTGGTTTGTTTCCCAGAAACTGTTCGCCTGAAGAAATATCTTGATTTGAATGGCCCAAACCACATTGTTTGCATAATCAAATATAGCTAACGTCGATAGTGGGATAACGACCCTACATTCTTATGAGTTACCGGTGCGTTATTCGGAACCTCCAAATCTCTGGCATAGTTTCTACTCGTATAATAACCTTTACCTTGACTGACTAAGGTTTACTTTAACTGTATAGATATCTATTCCTCTATACTAAGAGTAAATACATATCTTCCTAAACGAAATTGAAAACTTGAAATTACTTGTATTGAAAACGAATCATCCTAGTTCCTTGAATCTTTTTTTCAGTCGTATAATCCTCAATTTATGCCCAACAGTTGTTTGCTAACTAGAAAAATCTATTAGAAGTTTGATATGACCTTCACTAAAACTGAGCAACCACTTTGCTCTTATTTACCTCCCTTTGTAATGGCAAGTAGTTTTGAAAATAACTCCTCACCATTTGTAATTTTCAAAACTCCCTGCCATTACAAAAGGAGGTAACCCCCTTTGAAAAAATAAAATTTCCAGCCCCCAAATTAACTCTTGTAACTTGGCCCCCTTTCAAAAAAATTCTATTTTTTCCCTGCCAAAATTGGCTGCTTTTATATCCTTGCTCTGGTTCTGTAATAGCCACACAACACTGCTGAATAGCACTGCGCACCGCCGTCTGTCTCTGAACGTGGAATAAAAACCAACTTCTGCTGCCACCTTTTTCAGTTTGATCTTAGTGTAACCGCTAATGGTTTTCTTTCTTTGATTTTTCAACAGCCTGATTCTCTTATACCAGTTGTTGCCTAGAATTGATTGCACACACAATAACTGAATATGAAATGTAGAAAAAGTTGAGAATTAAACGAACAAGAAGTTGATTGTATTGATAACTTTTTTATGTTTGCTATTGAGTTTGATGGACCCTTTTACAATCATCCAGCTAACGTGTATGTTGGGTTACGACATGTCAATGATCCCTAGCTACATGGTTGACACATCTGACTTTGTAGTTCCCAAGTTTGATCTATTATAAACTGGGCCCTATACTTACATAGCCACATAATTACATAACAAACTTCGTTTCTTCTAATAACACTACGACCCTGGACTTTGGTATCTTCAATAAACAGGATTAACCCTACATTTTTGAATTTTTATTTTCTTTTTAATTTGTCTTTAAATAGGATTCCCAGTGATCTCATTAAATCTTCTCCAACTCACAGGCACGAAGCGAAATTTATCCATCAAATTGTTCAAGATGTTTCACTAAAGCTACATCTCATTACCTTGAGCATTGATGGGAAGTTAGTAGGCATGGAGACCCGACTAAAGAACATAGTTTCATCTATAGAAATTGGATCTGAAGATGTTCGCATGATAGGGATCAAGGGGATGGGAGGTGGTGGGAAGACCACTTTAGCCAGAGTTGCTTTTAATCATATATCCATTGGGTTTGAAGGTAAAAGCTTTGTTGAGAATGTCAGACAAGTTTCAAAAGGCTCTCCGTCTGGTTTAATGAAGTTACAAAAACAGGTCCTTAAAGATGTGTTGAACAAAAAACACGTTCTTGTAACAAGTGTTTTTGACGGGAAAGATATGATGAAAAAGGTGATGTCCAGTAGAAAAGTTCTTATTGTTCTAGATGATGTAGATGATATAGAACAACTTGAGGCGTTAGCCGGTGAGCTTACTTGGTTTAAGCCAGGAAGTAGAATCATCATAACAACAAGGGATGAACAAGTGTTGGCGGCACAACGAGTGAACTTTATACATGATGTCAGCCTGTTATCAAATGAAGAAGCCGTTTGCCTCTTCAGTAGGTATGCATTTGGGAGAGATATTCCAATTGAAGGGTATGAAGAGCTATCAACAAAAGTTGTACATTATGCTGCTGGTCTTCCCTTAACAATAAAAGTTTTGGGTTCACATCTTTGTCGTAGAAGTAAGAGTGAATGGGAAGATGCCTTAGAAAGACTAAAAACAATTCCCTTAAAGGAAACTTTGGAGAAACTGGAATTAAGCTATAATGATCTACAAAATGATCAGAAGGAAATACTACTGGATGTTGTATGCATACTGAAAGGTGAAATGAAAGAAGAAGCAATCAGAATACTTGGAAGTTGTGGGTTAAATGCTCAAATTGGTTTAAGAGTACTTGAGCAGAAATCTTTGATAACTATTTCTAGCATTGATGGCTTGTGTTTCCATGACCATATAGAAGAAATGGGCTGGAATATTGTTCGTCGTTTGCACCCTGATGAACCTAGTAGGCATAGTCGATTATGGATTAAAGAGGAAATTGAAGATATATTAGTTAATGAATTGGTAAGGTTCAATTTTTTATGAAAGCTGGAAAAGTAGGAATATATTTATCTTTTATCACAATAATTCTATATCAGCGTTTTAACTTTTTATTTATAGGGTACTAAAGCAACTAGAGGTATAAAACTGAGGAATACAGATCTCGATCCAGAAATTATTATGAAAGGTCTTAGAAGCATGAAGGAACTTAGGTTTCTTTCTATAAATACTAGACATGGAACATGGAATACTGATGGAGATAACCAATACCTACCAGATACTTTACAATCTCTTAATTGGCGTGGATACCCTTTTCAGTTTTTACCTAAAACGTTTCAAGCAAATAAGCTCGTGAACCTTGAACTGGTTGCGAGCAATATCACAGAACTCTGGGAAGGGGGAGATAGAAAGGTAGAATAATGGTTGATCAATTGTTTTCTATAATTCATTACAACATAATATTTTGTCATTAAAATGATATTTGTTTTTTTCTTTTCTTATGATAGGTTCTTAATAATATCAAGTTCATTGATCTCACATGCTCAAAGTTGAGAACCTTTGACCTTAGTATGACTCCAAATCTAGAGAAGTTAAATCTCCAAGGATGTTATGGCCTTTTAAAACTTCACATGCCTGCTGAATGTCCAAAGCTCACATTCCTCAACCTGTGTGGCTCTGAGGTGAAGAACCTTGACCTTGGCCTGACTCCGAATCTCAAGACCTTAAGTCTTCAAGGATGTAAAGAGTTTGAAAAACTCCACTTGCCAATTGAATTTTCGAACCTCAAAACCCTTGATCTTGTTGAAACTATGGTGAGTAGCCTTGACCTTAAAATGATTCCACATCTTGAGGAGTTAAAACTTGGAGGGTGTTATAAATTTGTGAAACTACACATGCCAGTAGAATGTTCGAACCTCAAATCCCTCAATCTTAGTGGCTCTATGGTGAGTTACCTTAACCTTGGGATGACTCCACATCTCGAGGAGTTAAATCTTAATGGATGTATTGGATTTGTGGAACTCCACTTGCCCCTTGAATGTTTGAACCTCAAATCCCTCTATCTTAGTGGCTCTAAGGTGAGTAATCTTAACCTTGGGATGATTCCACATCTCGAGGAGTTAAATCTTCAAAGATGTTATAGATTTGTAGAACTCCACATGCCCATTGAATGTTCGAACCTCAAATCCGTCAATCTTAGTGGTTCTATGGTGAGTAATTTTAACCTTGGGATGACTCCACATCTCGAGGAGTTAAATCTTCGAGGATGTTATGAATTTGTAGAACTCCACTTGCCCATTGAATGTTCGAACCTCAAATATCTCAATCTTAGTGGTTCTAAGGTGCGTAACCTTAACCTTGGGATGACTCCACTTCTCGAGACCTTAGATCTTTCTACATGTATTGACTTTGTGGAACTCCATATGCTCTTTGAATGTCCAAACCTCAAATTCCTCAACCTAAGTGGTTCTAAGGTGAGTAACCTTAACCTTGGGATGACTACAAATCTTGAAACGTTAGAACTTTCTGAATGTTATGAATTTGTAGAACTCCATTTGCCCCTTGAATGTATGTGCCTTAAATCCCTCGATCTTCGTGGTTCTAAGGTGAGTAACCTTAACCTTGGGATGATTCCACACATCGAGAAATTAAATCTTCAAGGATGTTACTGTCTTCAAGAAATTCATGCTCCAGTGGGATGTCTAAAAAAACTTGTCTACTTAGACTTAACTGGTAGCTTGAGGTTTGAAATTTTTTTGGTTAACAAACTGAATTCATTAGCTAGTCCTGATTCTGCAACTATGCTAGAACTAAATGCAGAGTCTGTAGATATATGCCCACTGCATCCCAACAGTAACTTGCCAAAGTTTCAGTTTCAGTGCAAATATGTTGAATCTCGATACTCATGGAGTGGAAATGTTGAGAAGCTTGTTTCTTTTGGTCTATGTGCTTGCACAAACCTTGAGTCTTTTTCGGAAAGCATTTGTAGCTTAAAACATTTAGAAGATCTAACACTTAAAGGAAGTATTTTGGAGGTCCCCAAGGATCTTTGGCAGTTAGAAAGTCTAGAGAAGCTATATTTGACATTGAAAGTGATTAAGCATCTTCCAAATAGCATTTGCATGTTGAAACATCTGAAATATCTTGTTCTTGAATCTTGTTGGCTTCTGAAGCAGTTACCCACTGATCTTGGCAGATTAGAGTGTTTGGAGGAGTTAAGCCTAATGAATCTAAGGGATATTCCGAACATCAGTAACATGAAATGCTTAAGACGTTTACATCTCTCCTTTTGCAGTCAAGTAAAAGAACTGCCAGGGCAACTTAGACGTTTAGAAAGTGCTTGCAGAAACCTTGAGTATTTTTCAGCTAGCATTTGTGGTTTACAAAATTTAAGAGAGCTTACTCTTGAGGGCAGTATTCCGGAGGTGCCCCAGGGTATATACCTGCTAGAAAGTTTAGAGAAGCTAACTTTGTCAATCAAAGAGATTAAGCAGTTACCTGAGGATCTGGGCAGATTAGAGCATTTAAAGTGGTTATGCCTAATGAGTTGTATAGGACTAAGAGATATTCCAGACATTATCTGCAACATGAAATGTTTAGAACGTTTGTATCTTTGCAATTGTATTTTTGTTGAGAATCTGCCAGAGGAACTTGGACGTCTAGAATGTTTGAAAGAATTAAATATAAACGGTACAAGCATAAGTCATCTTCCGCAAAGCATTTATCAATTGAAAAATTTGCGTATTTATGGGGCTAGCTGGCAACTTCATTCGTACGGTTTTGCATCTGTGACAACAGAATTATTAGGGCACTTATACTACGTAGAGCTTTGAATAAGATAGGCACTCACAACATGAGTATCCTAAGGGGTGATATGATTTGAAAATCCAACATAATCATAAATCAATGATGTTCGAGAGATCAATCAAGTTTCAGGGCAGCTGATCAGAGTTCAGGTGATTACAACAAGTGACGCACTGTTGTTTTTCCCAAATTGACAGTGTCGGTGATTTTAAGGTAAATTTTTATAAAAATGAAGGCATTGTATTAATTAATGTTCAAGAAATGGATACAAGCAACCTCCTATGAATATGATTTCCCGTTTTGTGTGTGTAGTTTTTGAATATCTATGTTTGTGATTTTTAGAATGTTACATGGACTTTTGGTTAATAACTTTACATTGACTTGAATTTTTTTAGTTATTTAGCCAAAAATTGGTATAGTGATGGTTTGTTATGGAGCCGTATTTGAGTCAAAGCCATCTATGAGTTTGACGTTGTGTTCTCAAGTTTCATCGAGGGAAAGAAAGGCCGGGAAATAATGTTGGTAATTTTAGTGTTATCAACGTGTATTTTAGTATATTGGATAAATTTGTCGATCGAGCAAACAACGTTAGCGATTAAACGAGTTTGGTGAAGCGGGAGTACGGACTCGATTTACTTCTAGATGTTATTTAGGTTTTGTTATTAAAATAGTAACTTGGGCTTTAATATATTATCTAGTGGGCTACTAATTAAATAGGTTTTGGTTAAGACACATGACATCAATTTAATTAGAAGTATGGAGACATGCGCTCGATCGATTGAATAGAGAACAGAAGGATGGTTACCATTTTGTTCGTGATAGCATTTATATCCAATTCCAATAACGAGAGAAATCTCCGTCTTATATGAAAAATCATTCGTGTATAACCTGTGACAAAGGTTTATCTTAGAGTTCTCAAACAATTCAGAGATTAATCTAGACTACTGATTATTTATGATGACTGAAACCAAAATCACATGTTTAAATATTTGATCGAATCATCACCCAGGTACACAATTTTACAAACCGGGAAATAGGACACATGACAGATGGGCGTAAGATGACAAAAGTGCACCACTGCTCTCAAGTCAAGCATGCTTGTTCTTTTTTTATTTTTTATTTTATCCGGCATAAAAAATGTTGCATTTTACCATCAAATCGGTTTTCAAGTGCAAATGATTAACAAATAACATATATATATATATATATATATATATATATATATATATAACCAAGGAACTCTTAATAACCAAACACTTTTTTAATTTTTTTTATATGTTAACATTATTTAAGAGTAGTTTTATCATATTTTATATATATAATATGTCAAAGTTAAGAACTTTACTCTAAAAAAGTTAAGAATTCTTAGAAACTCTTAATAGCCAAACATATTTTTAAATTTTTTATATATATTAACATTATTTAAGAGTATTTTATCATATTTTATATATAAATTTTTGATTACATATAATAATCACAAGTTTACATATGTGTAAAATTTATGTACTAACAAATTTACATGTGTAAAAAAACATAGATATGTATAAAACCTAGTTTTCAAAATTGTAATAGTAAATATAGATATAAATAAATAATAAAACTACATTCAAATAACATTAACATCTAGTTTTCAAAAATTTCCTTCAAGTTCTTAAATAATTTAAGAGTTTTTTAATGATACTCATCATATATATATACATAGGATCAGGATCATGTGAGAACTTTTTGGAAATTAAGAACTACGAAAACCATTTTGAAGCACAAAAAAACCCAAAAATAAAAAAAATCATAAAACAAAAAATACACAAAAATAAAAAAAGTAAAAAAACCAAAGTTCTTATTTATCATCCCGGTTTCTAAAAAAATCTCGATTTAGCTAAATTATACATATATGTATAATATGTACATATATGTACACATATGTTTTTTTCCTATACACATATGTATAATTTAAGGTTAATGATAATGTACATATATGTACATTACGTAACTAGAGATTAAATGAAAGTATACATATGTGTATGGATATAATACGAACTAAAAAGGAAAAAAATGGTTTTTTTTAAATCTCGGTTTAGCTAAATTATACATATATGTATAATATATACATATATGTACATATATATATGTTTTTTTCCTATACACATATGTATAATTTAAGGTAAATGATAATGTGCATAGGTGTACATTACGTGCCTAAAGATTAAATGAAGGCATACATATGTGTATAGGTATAATACGAATTAAAAATAAAAAAAATCGTTTTTTTTTTCTTTTTTAATGAAACCAGAATGAAATATAAGAATTTTGGTTTTATTACTATTTTAAAATTTTCTTTTTTTTTTGTTTAATAATTTTTTAAATATTTTTTAGAAGATTTTTTAGTGGTCCAAAATGGTTCTCAAAGTTGTCAATTTGCCAATGGTTCTCTTAAGATCCTTACCCTATATATATATATATATATATATATATATATATATATATATATATATATATATATATATATATATATATATATATATATATATATATATATATATGGGTGGGTTCTAATGAAAACTCCTCTTAAAAAGAAAACTTAAAAACTCCTAAAAACTTCTAAAAAACAATTTTTAACTTTTTTTAAAAAAAATTTTTGAAGTTTCTTTTTTTTTCATTATTCTTATATATTGTTATTGGTTCAAAAAAAATATTGTCGGTAACCTCGTCTGTATAGTGCGCATGTGTAATAGTGTGCATTGCATATATGCATAAGTGTTTGTATTGCATAGAATACAACACTATTACACATATTTGATACACACTATTGTATATATACGATATAAAACTAATACACACATCGAATACACGTTATTACGTATGTGTAATACAACATTAACGCACATGTGCACCACATCGACTTTTATTTTATTATTATTTTTTTTCCATATAATACAACAATACTACGCATATACAATACACAAATATTGAATATATGCAATAAAAAACTATTAAACTCAAAAATACATAGTAATACACATGTGAAATACAACGGTATCGCACAGTAATACGTATGTGCATTACAGCGGGTTTTTTTTATTTATTTTTATTTTTTTATATTTTTCGAGTGAAATATAAGAAAATATAAGAATAATGACTAAAACAGAATTTTAAACATATTTTTTTATTTTTAATTAAAAATAATTCTTTAGGAGTTTTTAGAAGTTTTTTTAGTTTTCTCTTTAAAAGTGAATTTTCTCTTGATCCTCTCCCTATATATATATACACACACACACACACACTAGTTGGAAACCCGCGCGTTACAACGGCGACAACAATTTACAACGAGGTAATAGCTTTAAAGTTCCAAAAATACCATTGGAACAAAATACATTCAAACATCAAACTACAGTTACCAAATATTTCATAAAATCCAGTATGAAATAAGGGTGAGCATAAAATCAAACCTAAGAATTTTTGAAAAACTGATTTGGCCGTTTGGTTTCAGTTAACCATATAACTATAACTAAACCAGACCAAACCAATCAACCGAAATGAATCACTTGATTTTCTTGTTGTGGCCAATCAAATAAAAAAGAAACCAAATAACACCCCCAAAGAAAAAATTCACTAAGAAGCCCATAAACCATAAAACAATCATTCTATCTATTGAAACTGAGTTAAAGTTGAAACAGACATCAAGTTCATAAACGTTCTCAAAAATTTCAATCACGACATATTCTCCTAGCTTGTTTTTCTTCCCATTAATGAATTTTCATGCTTCCATCAGATTACCACTCACCAATATAACCTGCAAGATAATTAGATAATATATAAATGAAATGAAATTTAATTATGTACTAATATATAACAAAAAAATTTAATAATAAAAATCTTTAAAAGCATACCTATATAACACTTCTTTCATAAAGTCCTAGCGTTTTAAGAGTAACAAATGCAAGAACTTAGTAGCGCTAAAATTACATTTATACCATTCTTGATGGTGATCACAAAAACATTTATTTGCACTTGGATTCTCTTATATGCTGACTTGTCAAGTCAAACTTTTGCCTTTTGCGATTCAATTCGTTATGCACTTCTTCAAGCTTCTTTGGCAAGAATTCTTCTCCAAAGTAGTATCTAATCCCGTTTATGATAAATTACTTTTATAATTTTTATAAATTTCAAAGAACTCAGATCAATTAAGGTCTTTGAATTAATGATTTTGACCTTAAAAGTCAAAAATTACAACTTAAAACCAATAATATTTCTATATACATATATTACTTTTCATCTCAAACTTTTAACTTTTGATAATGTATTAAACATAACATGTTATTACTTTTCATATTAATACCGAACATAACATAAAAATTTAGCGTACTGAGGTTATGATAACAAGTTAAGGGGAAGGTTCATATACATTTTAATCTTAACATGAGAATGTAAGAAATAATACCAATTTATAAAAAAATGAGAACGTAAGAAACAATACCAACTACAATACCAATCTACATAAACAGTTATTTATAATAACAAAGAAAAAAACCTAAAAATTACGACAAAAGAATCAAAATCAAGAGCAAAATAATAACAACAAATACCAGCAAAAACTTATAACAACAAAAGAAAAAATATAATAATAACAAAATATAAATCAGCAAATACTTATAATAACGAAAATTAGCAAATACGAACAAAAAATAACAGCAACACCTATAAAAATAAACCTAATAATAACAGCAAATTTGTTCTCACTGTTTTCATGTTAAGAATAAAATGTATTTGATCCTTTTTCAACAAGTTAATATGTTATTATTTTTTTATATAAAATACAATAGATAAAGTATAACTCAACACAGTTAGATACTCATTTTGACCACAAACAAAGTCAAAGGTTTAAATTTTGAAAAAAGTTGAACAAACTTTAGGTCCTAAAATACCTTCCCTGTATGGCAATCAACCTCTCTTTCACCTCAATCCACAATCTCAATTTTCTACAACATTTGAAATCATAAGCCAATCATAATAAATCAAAAAATAAAGAAAGAAAATTAACATCTAATGTTGTAACAATCATGAGATATCTCAAACAAACCTATGAATCAAATTTCAAATGAGGTGGTTACTTTATTTTTTGTGAACATTGGTTGCTATAGAGAACTAATAATGATGGTTTTGTTTTTCGAAAGGTAATTATAGTGACTGGCAGTTTTGCATCATCGCTTGCTTAAGACCTAATGCGTCGGAATTTGATACAAACACAAAAAAAAAATTGTAATTTTGTCATATATATATATATATATATATATATATATATATATATTATAATAAAAAACGGACTAGTTATTTCTAGTCAAAAAATGGTGCTATTTCAAACAAATGTTAGGTTCTTGGGACATATAATTGAAAAGGGGAAAATAGTCCCTATCAGTAGGAGTATAAAATTTGCAAATAAATTCCCTGATAAAATTATTGATAAAACCCAATTGCAAAGATTTCTAGGGAGTTTAAATTATATCTCCCCATACTATAAAGACTTAGCTAAAGATTCGTCTATATTATATGATAGATTAAAAAAGAATCCTAAGCCTTGGGACGAAAATCATACAAAAGCAGTAATAAAATGGTTAAAGCGTCATTATTTTGTAAAATAATAGTAAACTTATTGACGGTTTATGGCTTTGTAAAACTTACTTATCCATGTCTACTCTGTTTCTTACATATATATATATATATATATAGGGTGAGATTATAATAAAAAGTAAGATGTGTCTAAGAAGTGTAAGAAGAGTCTAGAACATTGGATTTGTTGATCTAGCGGTTGTGAGTGTTTGGTGTGTTTTTTCGCAATGTGTTTTTATTTTAAAGAGATAATTAAAAGGGGTTGGGGGTAAAAAAGTCTATGTAGTTATAAAAACATGCAGAAACGCCAACTGTTATCTATGGCAACTCCTATTTTTCAGCCACCATACTGATTTCTTGTTATTTAGTTTCTCTCACCTTTTGATGTTATTCATCGGAGTATTCTTGAAGTGATGATAACATTGTAAGTTTTTGGATCCCACCTTTCATTAATTCCCCTGTTAATTCTTTCAAAATTTGAGGTGCGTTTTCTAAATACACATCGAATCGTCCTCTCCATGTGTTTAATTTCCTCTTTGTTTCCAAAAAGTTCAAACATCAATGTGTCTTTCAACATAGCAAGGTGTGTTATTTAATTAGATTGATTCAATCGATTTTTAGAATCCCCTAATTTATAGGGTTCCGATGTGGTTTGTTAGGGCTTTGTTGTTTATGTTAATTATGGTAACAGAAACACATCGGTATGTGGTGTTTTGATGTTAGATGGTGTGCTTTTTTAGTAATTGTTATAGAAATACACCGAATGTTAGCAGCCGGTGTGTTTTTCTTATTAATGGTTGGTGTGTTTCTGCTAGCTATCATGCTGGTGATGTAGGCTGTTCAAGTTGCTATCTTTGTCTATGTGTTTTAGTAATTGTTACAGATACACACCGAATGCGTTTTCGATTGTCGTTTGTTTTGTTGCTTTATTATTTGAAGTGAGTCCATTGTTAGGCAAACGAGTAATGTGTTTTTATGTTTTTGTATGTAGTGAGAAGAAGCCCAAAAGTATCATATAACACCAGTTTGAGGAATGATGGATGTGACAAGCATGTCAACAAAGAAATTATGTTTAAAGGTTACATTTATGAAGTTTGTATGTTTCTTTAATAATCAGTTTTCTCTTGTGGTTGTTAAATGGAGAATGTAATGAATTCCAGTTTGATTGTTGAAGAATATCGTGTTTGATTTTTATTGTGATTTTCTATACAAATAACTGTTGAAGAAGATATTGTATAATTGTGTAAATGTTTCAAATCATGGCTGGAATAGATGCAAAAAAATAGGGATCATAATTAATTTGATAATTAAATTCTATAATTAAAATATTTTATTGTTTACGATCCTACCCCTATGTATCTAACGGTCGATATCACTTCTTACACTTTTTAGGAAATAAGCACTTCTTATTCTAACCTTGCTATATATATATATATATATATATATATATATAGGGGAAGCATAGAATGAAAACCCATTTGAGTTGTGCAAACTCGTGAAAACTCTATGTAACAACATTTTTTTTTTGCACACTTAATATATGTTGTAACATTTAATACAAAACATCGAAAAATCAAAAAAAATTGTTTTGCTATTTTTTAACATTTTTTTCAAATTTTTATATATGTTTTCAAGAGAGAGAAAAAGTTAATATTTATATTTACATTTTTTATTAACTTTAATTGTGTACCACAAGATTTAAACTTTAATTAAAAACATGTTGAAAATGGGTTTCTAGAGTTTTCACAACTCAAGTAGGTTTTTATTTTAACCTAACCCTATATATATATATATATTTATATATATATATATGGATCAGGATCATGTGAGAACTTTTTGGGAATTGAGAACTATGAGAACCATTTTGGACCACAAAAAAACCCAAAAATAAAAAAAATCATAAAACAAAAAAAAACACAAAAATAAAAAAAATAAAAAAACTAAAAAAACCAAAGCTCTTATTTATCATCCTGGTTTCTAAAAAAAACGTAAAAAAAAAAATTTCTCAGCTTAGCTAAATTATACATATATGTATAATATGTACATATATACACACATATTTTTTCCTATAGACATTTGTATAGTTTAAGGTAAATGATAATGTACGTATGTGTACATTACGTAACTAGAGATTAAATGAAAGTATACATATGGGTATAGGTATAATACGAATTAAAAAGAAAAAAAATCAGTTTTTTTTATTATACATATATGTATAATATGTACACACATGTTTTTTCCTATACACATATGTATAATTTAAGGTAAATAATAATGTACATATGTGTACATTACGTAATTAGAGATTAAATGAAAGTATACATATGTGTATAGGTATAATACGAATTAAAAAGAAAAAAAATTTCGTTTTTTTAATGAAACCGGAATGAAATATAAGAATTTTGGTTTTTTTACTTTTTTAAAATTTACGTTTTTTTTTGTTTTATAATTTTTTAAATATTTTTTTAGAGATTATTTTTAATGGTCCAAAATGGTTCTCAAAGTTCTCAATTTGCAATGGTTCTCTTAGGATCCTTACCCTATATATATATATATATATGAGATGGATCATGCGAGAAGTATATTTCAACCATTAATCTTCTATAATCAATGGCTTGAAATAAAGAATGGCATTTTTATAAATATCACGATACTGTTATAACATTTATAATATAAAAAGGGAAAAGTCGTCTTATAAGTGTAGGATTAAATAAAGGAAACGTATGTTTCCAGAATTTTTGCTTAACGATCACCTCTCTCCTTTCGTCCATCAAAATCCTTTTCAAAACAATAAATATTCACAAAATCTTTAGATCTTACAATATAATTCGCTGGCGTATAAGAAAGGATCCCCTTCATCGTTGATTTTATTTATGTACATGACCAGAGAAATTGGGCGTTTTCGATATTAGGGTTACAAAGGCTACGAAGAATCAAGGTTGGTCGGCTTTTTTTTTTTTCAATCTCTAACATCATCACTAATTTCTTACTTTCGTACCTACAGTCGTTATTTTATATGATATTTGTCTTGAACGGATGGAATTTTTGAAGCAATTTAGGGTTTTGTTTAGTTCACTCAATTTTATAGTTTAGCAGTAAATTTGTTAGTATTGTGTAGTACCCACACAATGTTGTGGATGAAGGATTATATTAAGATTTTTTTTTTGTTTTTTTTTTCCGATGAAGGTTTATTCAATACCAACAGTTTGTTTTTGGTGCAATATGATTGATGGTGATTGTTAGGTAGTATGTCAGATGGTAGGTTTATACAAATGATGTATGTATTTGGTAGATATAGGATGATGTTACTTGTTATTATTACTAGAATGCTGTTGTTAACAAATTTGATAACAGACTAGTGTAGGGGTTAATATATGTAAATATATGATGATGCAATTTGTTATTTTTGTGTGTTTACTTTGATCTTATTAGTGTACTAATAAATATTAGGTGTTACTATGTTTTGCTAGTAAATATGTTCTCCTATCTATTTTTATTGTTTAATTGATGTGTTAGCTGTTTATTGTCTACGCCATTTATTAGATGTGTATGTTATACTGCAGTTATTGTGGCATATATATGTTCCGTGTACCTGTTTTATGTGTAGGTTTCTTGCGTCTGTGGCGCATTAAGAAAGAAAGGTATAAAAAGCTTACTAATTAAAAGATTGTAACTGTATGGTGTAGGTTTTAAATTCTATATACATGGCATATCGAATTGTGATATGTAGTGTCTATCTGCAAATTGTGTAGGTTGTTTAGGTGTTAATTTGAGTATTCATTCCGTTACGTGTAAGTTGTGAAAGGTATATAAATTGTGTAAGCTATGTTGGTTTTAATACGAGTCCAAATCATGTAATGTGTAGTTTGTTTAGGAATTAAGTTGTGTAGGGATATTAATGCTGTGTAGGGATATATTGGTTGCATATGTGTAGTCTAATTAACTGTCTGGTTAATGTAATGATTTGTATGTGCATGTGCGTACATAATAAATCTCAAAGTTCCTACACTGTATTATGAATTATATGATGATCAGTGTAGGTGGCATATTGTGAACAAATGTAGAATGTGTAGGTATTCCCTACCTAATCATTAAATTGTATTATGTGTGGAATGTACACAAGTATAGCAGGTGTAGGTATATCCCTACACAAGTGTAGCATGTGTAGATATATCCCTACACAATCATTAAATTGGTATTATTTAAGCTGTGTAGGTATTAATTCGAATACAAACTATGTTATGTCTAGGCTGTTTAAGAGTTAAGTTGCATATGATACTAATCACTATTAGGGAAATATTGGATGTATATGTGTAGCCTAATTAATTGTCTGGATATATTAGCTATGTAAGTACTTGTTTTGTTTGTAATATGTATATTGTTGTTGTGTATGAATTTCTTTTACTCAAATGTGTTTTTTTTTTTCTTTTTTTTGCATGTATATGTTTTTATTCGTCATGTAAGTACTAGTTACCGTGAAGGTTTATTAAGTTACAACGTAAGATGAATTTCACTAATTATGTGTATGATGTTTGGTATGGAAGAATAGAATGTTAGATTTGGATTATTTAACTTCTTTTTTGGCTTTTGATTTTTTTCTAAATAGATCGAAAGACATTTGGCATTCAAGGTTCACATACAAAAGAGCTTGGGGTTAATGAAACACAATATTGCTATGGTGGAGGTTTATGTAAAGAGACATTGACCTGTTTTTATAGGAAATTTGTTATTTGTACTTGTTTATGTATCCTTAATATATATTTGCTTTTATGTTGCTCTTGTTTTGCTTTTTCTAGATGATTATGAACTCAATATTTTTGTACCAGTTTACGTACCTTAAATGTTTGTTTAGTTTATGTTAAAGAGGAACCTTTTGTTATATTAAAATCATATAGAGCATGTTGATATGTTATTTGATAAATTCAAAATCACTTACCTTTCTATAGCTTTAATCGCCTAGATCAAAATAGAGTGAATCTAGTTAATTTGGGTTGAAATCAACAATTGGATATGGATAATCGACATTCGACAAACTGGAATGAATTAATTGGGTTGAATTCGACATTTGGGATATTGTTCAATTTCATCGTAGACGCAAATTGGGGACAACTAGGGGTGGATTTTCTTTTGATTTACTGTTGATTATTAGATAAACCAAAACTTTGATTTCGGATAAGCATAAATTTGATTTTGTAACTATGGCTTAATATTAAAATAAAACTGAAATATTAATATTTTGTTTTATAACTTACTAATAGCAATTAATAGTTACTAAAAAAAGAAAATTTTCACTTGACTAATATGCCCTTCTAGATAATAATTAAATAAATAAAAAGAAAATTTGTGATCGGTTGTAATGATTTATCGCACTTCTCGCATTAAGAAACACTTCTGAAATAATCCTAATCCTATATATATATATATATACACGGTAAGGTTAAAATAAAAACCCACTTTGAGTTGTGAAAACTGTAGAAACACATTCTTCACCACATGTTTTTAATTAAAGTTTAAAACTTGTCGTCTAGAATTAAAGTTAATAAAAATGGAAAAGTAAATATAACTTTTTCTCTCTACTGAAAACATATATAAAAATTAGTAAAAAAAATTTAAAAAATAGCAAAACAATTTTTATTTTTTTTTATTTTTCAATGTTTTGTATTAAATGTAACAACATATATTACATGTGCAAAAAAAAATGTTGCATAGGATTTTCACGGTTTTTCACAACTCAAATGGGTTTTCATTATATACTTCCCTTCCCCTGTATAGGGTGTATATATATATATATATATTATACAACATTAATTATTATGAAACATAGATTTAATAACGCTCATTTAGATTCACGAGCCAGCTTGAACTCCGCGAGTAAATTCAGGTTCAGACTCGTTTATAAAACAAACTTAAGGCTCAAGCTCGTTTGTTTTGATGTTTGCATCAAACATCAATAACACAATATTAAACAAAACAAAAACAAAAATTACCCATGAGTATAAATTGAAATCTGAACAAGTCCCCTCGGTTCTTGAGTAATCGCAATCAAAACCTGTGATCTTATAAATTAAATCAACATGAAGAACATATAGTAACTCAAAATAATTGAGAAACATGAGTTAGTTTTTTTACCTCTTGGAAAAGAATTACAATGATACATTGGTGAGAATCCGATGAAGCCGACAATAGCCTACCGGGCTGGCCCATGAGTTCAACTGATGAATTTGGAAATAAAACATTATCCTCTTTTTAGATAAACTATTAAATTTGAAATTAAATGTAAAAAAATGTTTTTTTTTTATTTTCATTTCAGCGAACCTAAATTCCACTCATTACAACCACAACTAACCATTAATGATCAACCAAGTGTTTCAAGATTGAAAGTTTATTCAAGCAAAATACGAAGTTGATTACCAAACCCAATCGGAACCCACCTGAAATCCTGAGTAAACAACACCCAACTTTCCCGTACCTGATTAAACATATAAACGGGTTCAGGTAAGCCAGGCTTCAGGTGGGATTCGGTAATCAAGTTCGGGCCGGGTTGTTTCATTTCAGTTTCGGTAATTGATTACAGTCAGAAATGCCGGCTGGTAAAACAAAAAAGGGAAAATAGACACAATTACAAAAACCGACTCAGTATCATTTTTGTTTTTAATTTTCCTGACATCGATTACATTCTATATTATATGTCATCTCCCTACAGTATATGAACTAAAAGACAATAAACAGGTGCGAACCTGCACATGCAATGCAAACTAATTTATGAATTATAGCTTCTAAGTTAGTAGCAACATTGACTTTTTGATCAAACTGATAATATCAATCATCTTACCTATAGCTCAGAAGCCATATGTTCATTGCTTAACATTTTTCCCACATTTTAAAAATGGTTGCAACCAGTCCTTGAAGGCTTAGGTTTCTTCCTGTACAAGTAATAATAAATATCACATAATCACTTTCAAACGTTATAATACTATACTATTAGAAAGATTAATGTGCACACCGAAGACGAAATGTTTAGGTGAGTGGTAAAAAATCTTCCGCGTGTGAGTTAACTCAGTATCTGTGAGTTTAGATCTACCAGTTCACGAGTAAAGCCGTGACGGTGTCTTGTAACATGGAACCACTTGGGGTAGTAATCCACATCTACAGTTTATGGCTTTGGCATCTACAGTCAATAAACCGAGGCCCCAGCCTGTCTAGAATCCAACTCAGACCTGTTATGGTCAAAGTCCAACATAAAATTTCAACAACTTAAAACTATATTTATTGAATTAGAACCTTCCTAACAAAATCCATGGTTTAGATAACATATTCATAAGGTGTAAAATTTATACAAAGCGTTGAGTGGAAAACCTTTACCATGGAAATAAGTCTCTGTAGTGTAACGGTATCTCGTTGAGCTTCAACTGCAGCCATTGTTGACGCAGCTTCCATGCCCAATACTGACATGTTGTATTCAAATCTTGCGGTTTTGCCTCCGCAACTCTAAATCTTGAAAATAAGTAAGGATTCCCACTTCCATCTTTCACTATTGCTTGTCATTTAGAAACTTCAATTACATATCAAATTTAAATATTAAATATTGAACAAATGTTAAATTCCAAAAAGTTTCATTTACAAATTAAAACCTCAGCTCCTGGTTCTTGTCACATCTGTCATAAAGTTGAGCAAGATGTCTAGCATCTTCAAGTGAATTTCTAAAGATTTAGAGTTTCAGATTACTTGATTCCCTTTAATTTGATTTCTGAAACAAAAATAAAAAATAAAAATCTTTAATCCTTAAGCATTTTAGATCACAAACTCTAAATATGAGCAATTGAGATTAAAGATCCACCAAGAAAATACCTTAAAATCGAATTTCAAAACTGAAATTGTAAACACAAAAATGTAATAACTTGATAATCAGTAGTAGCAACCTTCGAATCTACAACAAACGCATGAAAATTAGAGGTATAATAAATAGTTATAATAAAATCTGTAACCTAATGCCTTTCACAAAAGAAATTTGTAACCTAATGAAACATAAATACAAGATGCAACTGTGACCTCGTAGACCACAGCTTAGGAATTCTCATATTTGGGTTGGCAGATGCAAGTATGTGACAGCCATAGACCACCGTGAAACCCTAAGTCGGAGACACCCAATATTAAGAGAGGATATGAGATTTAGTGAGAAATTCGAATGAAGGTATAGGGTTTTACCTAGTCATCAGATTTTAATCGCCGCTTTCACGGTTGAAAACCTAACCACCGGTGTCACCGAGGGAAAACCATTCACACTCGTTCCAAAGTTTCATTTAAAGAGGCAAAAGAAAGGCATGCACTCTTACATCTTTTTATAGGATTAGAAAAGAAAAGATAGAATTTTTTTTGTTTCATTCTTGAGTTTTTTTATTAAAAGAAAAGAAAGAGAATGAAAAGAAAAGTTAGGTCTTTTTTCCTTTAAAACTTTTCTGCAAAATATGACTGGATTATGGAGGAAAAATTTATTTATTACTAATATACCTATATTTTTCTTCCTATTTAACTCAAGAATGAAGGCATAATTGTAAAGTTACAATTTTTTTTCTTACATTTTCCTTCGTATCTAACTCAAGAATGTAATTACCACTTTTTTTTCTTTTCTTTTATTTTAACTTGAGAATGTCTTTTAAGTATATAATTTCTTTTCTTTTCTTCTCTTATCCAATCTTATCATTTCTTTTCCTTGTATTTTAAACCTGAGAATAAGGAAAAGAAGTGTATTAGTTAGATGAAAAGGAAAATAAACATTTTATGTGTTTCCTAATTGAGAGAAAAGAAAAAAAAAACTAAAATGTTACCATTATACCCTTTGTTTGATTCCAGCTCTCTGCTAATCCTCTTTAGACAAAGATGCACTTGAGAGGATGATTAATGATGGTGTTTGTACTCTCATTTGCAGTCTGAGTAATACGTATAATGCCAAACAGAGTTTACATTATATACATGTTCAAATATACATTAAAAAGCCAAATTATAAGTATAAATGCATCTGGAGTTTGGGTGAATGTAATTGTAAAGAAAAATCAAGAATAGTTACAACCAAGAGCATACCAAAACTGTCAAAAATAAATATAGATAGCTATCATGAAGGCAATAAACATGGCATAATATTACTTTATCCTAGATTAAGCAAGCGTATAGTAACAACAGAAAGTAGAATCAGGTATTTTAGCTATTGAATGGAGTGAAATTAACACACAGGTTGACTTTTGGAAAGCTTTTTGTTATGTTTTTATACCTTTGAGTTCATTCTCTCCTAAGCAAGCAGTAACACAAACTCAAGCTAAGATACTTATCATGGAAATGCAAAATAACAATCAAGTGATTGAACCTTTTAAACCTGAAAATGCATAGTCGAGCGTATATAAGATGATCTACAAAACTTTGATACAAAAATCCATCATGCCAAATACAAATCCATCATCTTGAAATCTATGAAAATCTGTTAATTAGAACCAAATTGAGAAAGAAAAAAAAAAAGAAAAAATCAACAAATATTCATATAGCCAAAACAAACTTTAACCGGTAATTAGGGATGAGCTCGGGATGGTACCAGTACCGATCCTGAAAATCCCGATCCCGAAATTCGGAAATAGTTGGTACAGGTACTGGTACTGAAATGTTCGGTTTGGTACCGATACGGTACCGGTATTTCGTGAAAAATTCGAGAAATACCGGTACCGTACGATACGAAAACTCAAAACTTGGTACCGACGGTACCCGTACCGAAAACACTCATCCTTACCGGTAACCCGATAATTGATAATACCTTCCCTGAATAACCTGTTGCAGGCTGAAATTTCCTAAATTACCTACAAGACAAAACGAGAAAAATATCTATTGTTGATAATGATCAGTATGTATACTTAGATGAATCGACAGTCAATTTGCCATAAGATCCTAAAAAGAAACTGTTGAAAACCTCAATCATAATTACACAAAATTAGGTCAAAATAACAATCCAAATCTGGTTAAAATTAGGCCAACTAAACTCCTATTTCAAATCTAACCACAACACAAGTTCAATCTATCTATCATAACCACAAACACTGGGCTCAAACAACCAAAACACGAACTTTCAGATCAAGAAAAAAAACGCTAACTTAAGAATACCTTATATAGCAGAACAGGCATTGAGCTGAAGGTGTGGCATGTGAATATGCTTGGGGTTGAGTACTTTGAATTGATGATGAGAATGAAACATGTGACCCAATATAAAGAAGATGAGGGCAATATGGTAATTGTAAATGTTTTCTTTTCCTTTCTCACTCATTCCGTCCAATTTGGAGAGAAAGCAAATGCCTTCATTTTCTTCCCTGTTTCTTTTCCTTTCTATTCTTTTCCATCATTTAAAAAACTTTGAAAGATCATTTTCATCTTGATTTCTCTCACTTTCCTTTCCTTTCTCTTCATAATGTAACTCGGGAACACAGTCTCAGCGTTGGTCGATTCCTTCTTCACCCTCGCTTCTCTCTCTCTCTCTCTCATTTTCTCTCATTTCTATACAGAGGAGATCTGGTTATCTCTCTTTATCTCGTAGTTTGAGATTCAAATTTTGAACCGGACTATAGGGGTGTTTGGCCTAGAGGTGCACAAATCGGTTTTTTTTTAAAAACCGGTTCGGTTATTAACCGGACCGGTTTTTTTCGTCCAGGAAAAAAACCGGTTCGGTTAATAACCGGACCGGTTAATAACCGGTTTTTTTGTAAGAAAACCATAACCGGTCAAACCGGTTTGGACCGGTTTAGGAACCGGTTAGAACCGGTTAATAAACCGGTTTTTTTTATTAACCGGTTTTTTAATAACCGGTCTAACCGGTTAACCGGTTTTTTTTTTTTTTTTTTTTTTAAATAACCATTATTTTTTCACAGTATAAACAAACCGGTAACTACAAGCATTAAATCGTTATCGCATATTCGTAACTCAAAAATACATAACTTTCATTTATAGCCTTTACATTAAAAATACAAACATTAAATCGTTATCGCATATTCGTAACTCAAAAATACAAACATTAAAGAATGCTTAGACACGATTACATTAACAACTTGCTGTTTCTTACTCATTATTTTCATCGCTACCCGATCCCGAGCTATTCCTTAGGTAATCGTCGTACGCGGCTTCTTCATCGGTCATTGGTTGAGTGTGTCCTTGATTGACCTCGTCTTCATACAAGCCCGCCTCATAGTCCATTTCCCCCTCGAGTGAGCGTTGATGTTGTGCCCTATCTAAAGAGTCCAAGTAATCCTTGTAGCAAATAGATATCTCTACAGCTGGTGGAGTGAGTCGAGTCCTCCTAATCGATATAACCCTGCCAGAAACAGAAAAAGCAGACTCCGAAGCTACCGTGGAAGCTTGGACCGTTAGTAAATCTTTGGCCATGGCGGCGAGGATCGGAAACTCATCCTCCTTACCTCTCCACCAAGCCAGCAAATCAAGACTTCTAAATTCATCTGGAGTCATGTGTTTCACAAAGTTGGTACCACCATACCTTCCAAGTTCACTGCTTGGGGTGTTTACCTTTTGACGTTTACCGGCGTCTTCCCAAATCATGTAGTACATCCCCATTTCAAGGTCGGTTTGGGATTGGGATTGGGCAACAGCTCTTAACGAGTCATGAATTTGGGAAGACGACCCGTATTTTGTAAGGTAAACATCATACATGTTTGCCAAGGTGGTGTTGAAAGCATTCTTTAAAGTTTGGTTATAATAGGGGTTTTGATCGTCGTTTAACTCTAGCTCGTCACAAATTTTTTCTATTAAAGCTTCAACACCACCAACATTTATGCATGGGTTTAACGCAGCAGCACATGTCAAAACAGCGGGTAGTTGTTGAAAATATTTTCTAAATTTTTCTTTCATTTTTACACCCATATCAAAATAAGGTGCACCCCTGCAATGAAGTTCACCCAACTTTGTGCACATGACAGCAATTTTTGGTAAAGCAATGGGGCTTGTTGGATAGTAAACCCCGGATAAACTAGTTGTGCAAGATTTAAAAATTTGAAGGACCTCCGTAACGATCTCAATCAACAACCAGTTTCTAGGATCGTACGGTGCACATTTACCCCTATTTGACATTATTTGATGAAACGCAATTAGTGATTCTTTTTGTTGGATGGCTTTCTCAAACATATCACAAGTCGAGTTCCATCTTGTTGGACAATCCCAATTGGGCCCCAACCATTGACAATTAGCTTCATCACAAAATTTTTTGTATCTTGAAAATGTTTTATTGTTGCTAAAAACATCTCGTAACATTCTTTTAAAATTGTTTCTTTGCGTTTCGATCACGTTTAACCCATCTTGCACGGCCAAGTTGATAATATGTGCAATGCATCGGCTATGAAAAAACGCTCCATCACAAATAGGTTTATACTTTAATTTTAAATGGCCAACCGCGGCCGTATTGTTGGACGCGTTATCAAACGAAATTGAAAAGATTTTATCTTCAATCTTGTATTGTCGAATGACTTTATCCAAGAGTTTAAAAATATTTCTACCCGTGTGCGGGTAATCAAACAATTGAAACGCAACGGTTCGTTTCATCATTTGCCACGACCCGGGGTCAACCCAATGAGCCGTCACACAAATGTATGAGTCGGGCGAACCATTAGGTACCGACCACACATCCGTTGTTAAGTTTACACCAGTTTGTAAGTTCGAAAAGTATGAAATTAGTTCGGATTTAGCGTTTTTCCAAGCTTTAAGACAATCTCTTCTAAGGGTCGAACGACTTACGTGTTGGTAGCGTGGTTGAACATACTTTTGCATCATCTCCGTGAATTGAGGGTTGTCGAAGTGGTTGAAAGGAAGTGTATTTTGAATCACAAAGTTTGAAAACTTTTGACGTACCGCTTCAAGGTCGTACGTAAACACCGTTCCTTGATTCGTCATCTCCGGCTGCGAACTACTTCCCGATTCGTCCTTCAAGGCCTTGCAAAAGGGCCTTTGTACATGCGCTCTTAAAGTGGAGTTTGCATCTTTGCCATAAAACTTCAAACAATGTTTGCATCGAGCTTTTTGGCTACCGTTAGACATTTCGCATAGGTCGAAATGTTGCCAAACATCTTGGTTTCGTTTCGTGGGGATGACCCGAACGACCGTTTCTTCCGTGTTCGAGGCACCCATGTTGACCGATGAAGCAGCACTTTGGGAGGCCATGATAATCGACTACGAATTAAGAGTGGTATACTGGAGTATGAAATAAACGACTACGAAATAAGAGCGTATGGAGTGGTAATGTGGTATAATTAAGCGTGAGATAACAAAATAATCGCGTATGAAATAAACGTTTAGAGCGTTTGGAGTCGTATAATCAAGTGTGATCTAACCAATACCCAACCTAAACTATATATAGATGTTTGTGGGGGTAAAATGGTAAAAAAAGAAAAAAAAAACGGTCAAAAATGAAAAAAAACGGCTATAAAGCCGTTTGCCAACGTTCAAAAACCGGTTTTAACCGGTTAACCGGTTATAAAAAAACCGGTTAACCGGTTTTTTTATAACGGTAATAAACCGGTTTATAAAAAAACCGGTTAACCGGTTTTTTTGTAACCGGTTTGAAAAAAAAAACCGGTTTTTTTTATAACCGGTTTCAAAACCGGTTTTGCCTCTAAAACTTAAAACCGATATACAAACCGGCGGTTTGTAAACCGGTCAAACCGGTTTTTAAAAAACCGGTTTTTTTAAAAACCGGTTTCCGGTTTAAACCGCCAAACCGGTTCGGGAACCGGTTTTTTTTGAACATGTCTAGTTTGGCCTGCCTTTTATTTTTCAGCTTATGCTTATATTTCAAAGAAGATTATAGCTTATTTTCTATCATTTGATAAGTTTTTTTTATTTGTTTGGATTAGCTTATATTATATAAGTTGATAAGCTCTTTTTAAGTATTTGTGTTAACTTTTTTTATTTAGCTTACGTTAGTAAAATGACCAAAAGGGGCATGACTACATATTATCACATAACTTATATCTATTTTATTTTTACGAGTCATACCATCATTTTTGGATAAATTTATATTGAGAATGACGTAAAACTTCTTAAAAAATACATTAATATTCAATAAACATTCATCTTTGTTTGGTTAGACATCCTACAATCATATCTCTAACTACACTCATGTATAAATCATCTATTCTACGTTGTGTACTCGTGTCTTTATCTATTTCATTAATGTCAATAGACCCCCGACTATCAATAACATTATTTGAAGTGTAAGATTCATATTGCGCCTTGTTAAATCCTTTATCTCTTTTTTTCCTAATATAATTATGAATTGTCATAGATGCTAGAACGATATTCACTTGTGTCCCGTAGGTATAATTGACACGCATATGTTGTAATATATCCCATCTGGCCTTCCATACTCCAAAAGTTCGTTCAATGACACATATAAGCTTCTTTAAATAAGCTAAAAAAACCATCTTCAAATAAGCTTATTCAAATTAGCTCATATAAGCTTATAAGCATAACTTAAAAGGCTAAAACAAACACCAAACTAAGCTTATTTTGTAAAAAAAAAAAACATGGCTAAATAAGCTAGGCCAAACACCCCCTATAAGGATGCAGTAATGCTAGGGATTTTTGCGGAATATAACTTTTGATGTTTTAAGTCTTTATGCTAGAAACACTTATACATTGTGCTCAAATAATTGTAAAACTCTTAAAGTTAAGAGTTTTTGTAACATGAGTTTTTGCCTTCTTATATGTATATTAATATAGTATAGATAGATATGCTTAAGTTCATGCAAGAAGTGATCTTAATGCGTAAAGTACGAGAAATCAATATAGACCACAAGTTTATTATAGCTTTTAAATATTTAAAACTAAATGACAAAGTTTTAATGGCAACACTAAAAATATTTTCTCTTCGTTTAATACAACCAATAAACCATTAATTTATCTATCAAATTAACATAACTAATCAAATTAATATATCTAAAAATTATAACGAATTCATCTATTTTATAATTTATTTCTCTTCTCTCTTGGTTTTTTATCCTACACAGATATAATTTAATCTTACACTATAATTTATTTATATCTATAAACAATTTTTCCAACTCAATATAATAAACTTTTTTTAATAGTCATTAGTATATTTTTTTTCCTCAGTTGACATAACTACAAAAACCATTGTGATGAATAATACAAAAAATATATATCATACGCATGCGTCCATTAAATATAAAAAGTAAGATATATGAGTTACATAAATCATAAAACCTACACTAGTTTTAAGCACAAAACACGTATAACATACACAAAAAACATGCAATCTACATAAGAATATCAACATCAACAATTATATAAACTACACAAAAAAAATACATGTATCCTACATGTGGACATTAAATTTTAACAAAAATATACAACCTATGCAAAAACATATAACCTACGCTTGTGTTTTTGCATAACAAAATATGTAATGTACACATAAATATCTGGCATACATATGAATTTCAACATAAACAAGTATATATAAGCTATACAAAAATGTATATCACCTACACATGTGTATGTTAAAATACAACATCCAAATGTTTTTGTTAATATTAAATACACATGTGTAGGTTATATATAATTGTTGGTACCGAATACAAGTGTAGTGTTTTTATGTAGGGTGTATATTTTAATTGATGTTTAAGGTACGCATGTGTACCTTATATATATATTTTCATGTAGCTCATATATATATATATATGTGTGTGTGTGTGTGTGTTTGTGTGTGTGTGTAGGTTGCATGTTGTTTTGTAGGTTATATGTTTTCTTATGCTTAGAACAAGTGTAGGTTACATTTTATGTGTAGGATTGTAGGTTGAATATTTTTTGTTATATTATAATACAAGCATGTGTAGGATATTTATTTTGTATTATTCATCATATTGTAAATATGTGTTAATTTATGTATATATACTAATTGAGAAAAATATGTATTGATGGCTATGAATAAAATCACACGTTGATAGGTATAGATACATTGGGTTAAAAGAAATTATAGTGTATGAATAAATTTTATATGTGTAGGATAAAAATCAAGAGAGAAGAGAAATATTTTATAGAAATAGATGAATTATTTATATTTTTTTAAATATTTTAGTTTGATTAGTTATATTAATTGAAAAAGAGAAATTAATGCATTTATTAGTTGTATTAACTAAAAACAGAAAGTTTTTAATGTTGCCATTAATCTATTTTTATTTATTTATAAATATTAAAAATCTATAGTAAACTAGTGATCCTTATTAATTTTTCGCAATTCTTGCAATAAAATGACTTCTCGCATGAACCCTCCCGTTTATATATATATATATATATATATATATATATATATATGGTAAGGTTAAAATGAAAACCCATTTGAGTTGTGAAAACCCGCGAAACCCTATGTAACATCGTTTTTTTTGTTACATGTAATATATGTTGTAACATTTAATACAAAACATCAAAAAAAAATGTTTTGCTATTTTTTAACATTTTTTTACTAATTTTTATATATGTTTTCAGGAGAGAGAAAAAGTTATATTTATATTTACATTTTTTATTCACTTTAATTGTGGATCACAAGATTTATACATTAATTAAAACATATGGTTGAGAATGGGTTTCTAGAGTTTTCACAACTCAAGTGGGTTTTCATTTTATACTTAGTCTATATATATATATATACCGATTAGCTGACTTAGCCGCCTAGAGAGTACTGGCCACCCGGCCATTCCTCTCTGACTACACCAACTGGTTTAGTTAGTTAAGTGGTTTCAATGCTCCGCGGGCCCCTTCCCCTAATTTGTGTCCTACCATACGATCTGTTATATAATAGGTAAATGTTCCTTTCCATTATGGATAGCAACAGTATGGCCCACCATTATGGGTATAATGGTAGTTGCCCGAGACCAGGTTATTGTTATGATTATTTCTTTTTCTTCTTTTGTGTTAAGCTTATTTATTTTTTTAATAAATTATTCGCTACAAAAGGATTTTTTAGTGAACGTGCCACAGCTTCCTCCTATTTTTTTTATAAAGACGAAGAAAGAAATTATATTTTCTCTCCTATTTACTAAGGCGACGAAGAATCAAATTATCACTATATTTATTCCTTTTTCGACTTCTTTTTTCAAGTGCAGGATAACCCCAAGGGGTTGTGGGTTTTTCTACCAATTGGGGCCCTCCCTTCACCACCCCCATGTGGATGGTCTACAGGGTTCATAACTACTCTCCTCGTACTTACAGGGCGCTTACCTAGCCAACGCTTAGATCCGGCTCTCTACCCAAACTTTTCTGGTTCACCCCAACATTCCCCACTTGTCCGACTGTTGCTAAGCAGTTTTTGGATATCAAATGGACCTCCCCAGAATGTAACATCCCGGATTTTTCGTATCTGTATTCGTTTAAGTTTAAATTGATTCGGAAACGTAATTTGGATCTTCCGAACTATTTAAAACTTGTATTTATTGATATTTAACTTAGTTTAACTTATTTTATAATTTCATAACTTTCAACTATGACAAATAGCCCTTTGAAACCTTTAAATCGGCTCAAAATCGCATTTTCGGGAACTACAGGGACTAGTTTTGCCAATTCTTTCATATTTTCGATTAAATTAACGAAACTTAAACTCCAAGAAATGTTATAGCTGGTCCAATTTCGTTTTCTTGGTGTCCAAGCCAAATTTTGTTAGTTATTGTACTAGATTTTCTCATTAAATAGCTTATTTTGTTTCCTAATTTGTTTTTAGCATCCAAATCGCTTATTTTTGGCATAAATCGAGTAAATTAAGGTACAAGAGAAGGATTATAACTAAATACAAGTCCATATTCTTAAATTACTGATAAATCATGAAATCTTTGATTTATTACATCGATATTCTCATTAAAATCGTATTTTGTTACTTAAGCGAGTAAATCTTCCAAATATGGTTCGTTTTTGTTATTCTTATATAAACAAGACTCATATTCTCTGCCATAAATCATTCCTAAACCCTAGAGTAGCCTTCTCAGCCGTCACATCCTCTGTCCCTCCTCAAACTCTTCGGTTTTTGCTTATTTGGTTGAAGATACGTTCATAACCGGTTGACTTTGCATATGTATGGACCTTTAACTTATCGTTTATGTTGATTCTTTCACTTTCCGGGTAAGTTGTAAACATAGAAATCATTCATATATATTCCCTAGTCAATAGCCTTCAATCAATTTCTGTGGTTGAAGGGTGTTGACTGGTCAAATCGTTTAAAACTCGTTAAAGTACAAAATAGTCAACTAGTTTGACTTAACGTTTTCTCATACTTCTGTTCGGATTCAACGTTCGGTCCAGAAGACTTTTATTCTCGTAACGTAATTTTAAGGCTACTGACCAAAACCCAACTTCCGACTCGCTGTTCGGATTCTGGTCAGTACCAGCTCGCTTAAATCTTAAAACAAACATAACTTGAGTTCTAATCGTCCGTTTAGAGTGATTCCAGCGGCAACGAGTTCGATTTTACTTATATTATCATATCCTAAAATATCAGATTCTGAATTGGTTATATCATTTGACATGTAGTGGACAACTCGCTTATTCGTTAGCTCGCTTATTCATATTTATATTCGTTCGTCAATAATCTAAGGTGAGTTTATCATTCCCCTATTTTTACAACTTTTCTAAATGTTTTGGGGACATATGCGTACGTATCCGTATTTCATACTATATATATATTTAAACAAATGCATACGTGTTATTGTGAGTGATTTAATCAAACATACGTGCTACTTGCTTACTCGTGTTACCATTCAATAAATCGTATATTGGGATTACTATTCAATCAATCATATAGCGGGTGTTCCTGCTGGTGACCAACGCTCGATTCGCTTGGCAACGGTCTACATACTTGTTTACCACATTTAACATGTTATGCTTATTTATATTGTTGTGTCAAAACTGGTGATATTCTCACTCAACTTTACGTTGACAAAACTCCATTTTTATACGCATATGCAGGTTGCTTGTATTGAAGATTGAAGTTTGGACATGTAGACAAGACCTTAGGATATAATCAAGTTAACCCTTATTTGAGCTTATATTTGTATATTTAAATTGTTTATTGTATTCGGATATTGTGTGTATAATTAAAATAAAATAATTAATTAGATATTGTCACATTTATATTATGATAGTATCTTCGAGCTATGAGCAATCGGATCACGCCTCGACATTTCCGCCGTAGGTTGGGGTGTGACACAGAAGGTAATTTTAATGTGATCGATTTCCCTTCTTTTGCAATCAGTTTCGCTACAGCACCTGCTGCTCTAGCTAATTGTCCACACCCTTTCCGTAGGTGTGATTTCTATTATGTATGGCCGTGCCTAAGGGCATATCGGTTGAAGTAGATTCTTCTTTTTTTTATCAATCAAAAGCCCTTCCTAAACTGTACAAGCTTCTTCCAAAGCATACGGCTTTCTGGATGTAGATGGTGATATCTTATACAGATGGATCTTATATTATATATGGTATATGAAGTACCAAATGGATATATAGGATTCAAAATCTGCCGAATCACTCATTTTATGATCTTCTACATCCTAGGTCTTCCCGTTCCATCATCTGGCTTATGTTCTTCATGTAGCATTCAGACCGAATGACTCTATGAAATTATGTTGATACTTCCACATATTATGGGTAACGTGTAGGAGACATCTCTATTTTTCCCGGGGAATCTTTAGAATTACCACTGCTTAGCTTTCAATTCGCCTCTAACCATCAAATGAAATGTGAATAATCTGTCCTCTTCTCTTTGAATGGAAAAAGGGGCGCTTCCGGTTCTGTCGGTGCTTGAAACAATTTTGTCTTATCCATATTACTATGTCTAGAGTCAATAATTTTATATGAGGAACTACTAAACTCAATCACTTGTTGTCGTTACTCTTCAGTTTTCTGTTGAGGTCTATCCTATAGAGGTACTCAAATTGGATCAGTGATCAATTTCTAGGTTTCGTCGTAAACCTAATTGGTTACTTCCAATTACGTAAATCAATAGTTCAAACCGCACTTAAAAGGTAGGGCATTTCCCATTTCAAATTGGATCAGTGATCAATTTCTAGGTTTTGTCGTAAACCTAATTGGTTACTTCCAATTACGTAAAACAATAGTTCAAACCGCACTCAAAAGGTAGGGCATTTCCCATTTATAGGAACTTTTGTACCAGAAACAAAGGTATCTCCAATTATAGCCTAGGATGTAAAATATATCTCTTCTCACCATCCCCCTATAGTGTATGAGACAAATGTATGCATTTCGATTCGGGTCGTATTCTATGGTTACGATTCTACCATATATGTTTTTTCATTCCGTCGAAAATCTATTTTACAGTATAGACGCTTATGACCTCTCCTCTATGCCCTGCGGTAATGATTCCTCTGGCATTACGACCTTTACCACAATGATGCTGTGTTCATAGATCAAATTATTTCGTGGATTGGATTTCACTTGACTGTCTACGGTTCCATTGCATGTGCTCGGGGTAGAAGTTTTGTATAAATGTATCGCCATGTATATATATATGGGATGGTTCATGAGAGAAATGATATTAACGCGAGAAGTGTAAGAAATGAATCTGGTCCATTGATCATGTTTGATCTATTATGGTCATTAACTAAAATGACAATATTGTAAATTAAAGTCTTGATTTTAATTGTCTTTAATGCTTAAAGGGTAGTTTTGTATTATCCTTGTTGAATCAAATAAGGAAACTATCATTAATTTTAATTTGAATGACTTTAATACTTAAAAATGTATATTTCGTTTGTACAAGAAAAAAAATTTCAATTTTGTCCTCACTTTTTTAAAGACTTGGGTTTACATTATTGTGTATTCATAAATTTTGTTATTTAAATATGCCTACATAATTTGATATTAATCCTACACACATTGGTAAACATGTCTGGGTTTATATTGTATATGGAAATTATCTTACACAGATTGGATAAATTCCTACACAACCACTAGTTATACACATATTATAAAAATCTTACATGGTTATTACAAAAAAACTAATAACTTCATTTGGATTTAACAATCAAACTATGTAGAAAAAAATTTAGTTGTGTAGGCTATTAAAGGTTTGCGTAGGTATATCTTAAAATAGTTCTCCATATACATATAATTGTGTAGGCTGTTAAAAAAATATATTGGCATATGTTGGTTATGTAGTGATATGTAATTTAATTGTTGTGTGTGAATAATTTCACGTGTAGGTTGTTTTTGTTAAATGTAGGTGGATATTTTATGTCATTTGTTTGTGGTTATTATAATTTGTCAATCTTGTAATCACGTACACCATGAAATACATATTTATTACTTGGTACCTTAATCGTAAAATTATAAAGAAAAAAATTCTTTAAAAGCATGTATGATTTGGACGTTTGATTGATCAAGGAGTATTTAGACAGAATGTCAAAAAACGTCCTTTATGTTTGAACATTTTTTTCAATGGATGTCCGTTAGTGAAAGAAATGGCACATGAGGGTAGTTTTGTAAATTCATACTTTTTTAATATTTAAAATAAAAAAATAAAGATATTTTAAAATAAAAACAATCTCTCTCTCTCTCTCTCTCTCTCTCTCTCTCTCATCCCCTCTCTCTTTCCACACATACACACACCCTCTCTCTCTAACCTTCGCACCTGCACCACACCACCATCGGACCACCACAAACCACCGCTTAAAGCCTAGGCTTAATTGAAGTTTCATCAAATTTCGAGATATAGGGTTCATTATCTTAGATCCGATTGATTTTAATCATGATATTCAGATGTTTGAATCTGAAGAGGTTTTTGGTCGGAATGTAGTGAGAGAGAGAGTAGAGACGATTCACAGTTGTGACCACCAGATACGGTAGTGGTGATCGCCAGTGTATAGTTGGTGTGGCGGTGGAAGGTTCAACCTTTTAGATCTGCCCTAATCGAAGCTGACGATAGTCGCAAACGGGAAGGTTATATTAGGTCAGATCTTATTATATTTAGCCAAAATCGCCGGAAAATTGACCGGGGGAATATGAGAATGGTGGTGGTGCAAAGTTTGCTGCGGTGGTTTGGTTTGAAAGTTTTTTTTTTCTGCGGTGGTGGTTCCATTCTGATTGGACGGACCAGGATCTCGTGGAGGTTGCAAGAGGCACTACAAAAAAAGTTAGCATTAGCGACTAAATTATGAGAGACTGATATATTAGTTAGGACTGATTTATATAGTTTCTAATAAAATTGGGGACTGATTTTTATGTGACTGGTGTCGGTGACTGCAAATCAGTCGCTAATTCTATGGCGTCTTATTTGAGACTAAATTTCAGTCCCAGATATGTGTAGCCAATACACTGTTTTGGTTGGAAATTTATTGTTGACTGAATTTTAGTCTCGAATACGTGATGAACAACGACACAAAGGTATGGAGACTGATCTTCAGTTTCAAACATGGACTTCATGTATTAGAGACTGATAATCAGTTCTTAATATTTCCAAAATGTATTGAATTAGGTACTGATATCTAGTATTTGACGCATTTTGTTTATGGAAATTATAAGTACTGATTTTTAGTTTCTATTATTTGGCGTAAATTCTATCATTATAATAAAACTATTGGAGGATGAAAATCAGCCTTAAAAAATCATGTAATATACCTTATTTAGGACTAAGATTTATATGACATTATTTTACACAATAGTTAATATATGTCAAAACACAATACAACAATACATAGTTAACGTGAACATATATGCACTTTTTAACTCCAAATTTGTAATACTTAAAACTCATATATATGACAAAAATATGAATTTTAATACATTTTATGTAGAAAAGAAATTTCGTCATATAATTTATAAGTATTTTTAAAAGTTATAAGTTCATACTTCAGTTACAACATGTGTATGTAGACTAAGTTTAACTCTTTAATTTTTTAGAAAGATGATTTTTTATGTTTAAGCTATCGCACTCTTCAAATTTTGAGAGCCCCGCTGCCCTTCATTCTGGCCAGACTATTCTGTCTTAACCGCGTCCACGCCGGCTTTAGAGTTTGTCTTGACCATTCCCCCTAGAAACCATACCGCTGACTGGCACATGACAGTCGTTGTGCCGCCACAAGAGCAGAATTCTATGACGTATGGTACGATAGGACTAAAACCTGAGTGGGCTTGGGCTTCAAACTAATAGCCTTGGACAGGGCTTATCTTCTTGTGTCACTTTAGTGGATCCTTTATTGTTATAATCCATCAAAAGTGACACAAGTAACGATCAAACTTTGGTCTCTACTGAAGAACACAAGCCTCCTACTACTATGCCAAAATTGATGGATTGTTTTATTCTTTATTTAGTATTGTAGTTTAAAAAGCATATCTTAACTTTAAATTTTAACATGTTTTTTAATAATTTTTTTTGAACGGTCAACAAACAGAAAATTGCCTAAGTATTTCGTACGGGGTAATGCTACCGCCCGTGTTTAGTTTTTTTTTATCTCAAAATTGATTAAAATTTTGAAGCCTTCCCACCATTTATTTGATTTTCATTTTGATTCATATTGCCGCTCATCTAACCCTAACCTAATTAAAATTCATATTACCCTCCTCAAAACAAATGCATACTCATCCATATCGCCCCCTTTAATTTCCTCTGCTTTTCCTTTGTTATTAATATTATCACATTGAAATGTCTATTCGAAGGTGCACTGTGGCTCCGACGGCGAAGAATTGTGTTGGCTCTCCGTCTCGTTCTTTTGATCTTGTGGTTTGTGTCAATCACTCTTTTGCCAATTTAAACTTCCATCATTGCCTTCAAAATTAAAAATGTAGGTTCGCATCATGTAAAATCAATATTGCTCTTTGGTGTTATCGAACCTATTTTTATTTTTAATAATATGGTTAATTGTTTTTGTGTTGGCAACTTGATTTTATTTGTGGGAAGGCATTATTTTTTTAAAGCCGTTGATTCATTCAAGTGTTAGTTTTTACTTTAGCTAAATTAACCAAGGTCTCCTATTTGAATAAAGTTCTTGAATTCTTATAAAGAGTTAGGGCTTTATAAATATTGGGGTATATGAATAATCTGCAAATCCAACAGTATAATTAGCAATTCATCTGATTACTGTAACTCATGGATGGCCGGTAGATCACTTTTATTTCCACATTGGTTAGAGTAGAGATGTGTATTTACTTATCATAATCCTTCTATAGTTTCCTTTTGACTAGTAACACAAACTAAACAAGAAGGTAATTAAGCTTATTGTCAACATATGTTTCAACATTTATTTATGCCTTACTTGAAACAAGTTAGTATTGTTTTTTAGTTTGCAATATTTATCAAAATTGATTAGTTCGAAAGTTTTATTATGATGTGAAGTACATTAGACTAGAACAATGTTGATTTGTTTTACTTATATCATCTTTTTTTGTAAATTTTGCAGTAGCATGTTGATGAGATAGACATGTTTGCAGAGAAAGCATAGATTAAAATCAAGAAGCAACACAAAGTGTTTTTCTCGCCATATACCTGCAGGTACTTAAGGGTTTGTTTTTTTAATTTCACATTTAATATTGTTAATTTGATAACCTCAGTCAATTTTTCCATATATGATTTTTTGTATTATGATACAACCCGGATCTAAAAGTACAGAAGCAAAAAAATGTAGATGTTGCTACACAAATAGAATTTGACTCTTCCTGTAACAAAATATGATTTTATTCATCTGTATCAATTGTTAGTTTTTATCAACTTGGATTGAGTTTTTTTTTCTAGTCAAATATATTGTGATTATTTTGATATTTTAGGGCTTATTTGTTTGACGCACAAAAAAAGTTATTAGTAGTTGTTTAGGTTACATTTTTTTTAACTTACGAGTTGATTACTTAGAGCTTGTTTGTGGCAGGGTGATGGTAGTTTGTGGGCTCAATGTTCATGTTGGCTGAGTTAAGGGATCCGTGTAACTCTAGCACAAGGTGGTCTCTTGGTAAGACATTATGTTGTATTTGTATGTACTAAACAATTTGCATTAATTTATTGCAGTCTTAGTTTGTAATTTGTAATATAGAGGTTTGGGAATTGTTTATTTTTGTAGCCCCTTTATTATGTGGACCCCTTAGCATAACTGCGATGGCATGCATGCCTTGCTTTGCCTCTCCAATATTTGCCATAACCGAAGCCGAGCGAGGAATTCTGGATCTTCTTAAGTGTGTTCGAGAGAAATGAGTTATTAACATCTCGAGCAATACACCCATATTTTTCTTCAAACAGTTACGGGTTACATAATGGTTGTGCTTGACCCAACATGGTTGAAGTTGGAATAGTTGGTGATGAAGTATGATGAACCAAGTATTGTTTTTGTTTGATCAATTATTGTTTTTAAAATTTGTAATTGAAGTGTATGATATTTTGGGTTTGATATATTGAGAATGATACTTTGTGTCACATACTTGTTTTAGTCCTAAATTGTAGTGTATTAGATACAAGCGTATATTTGGCGTTGACTAAATTTGACAACGAAAACTAGTTTCAGTCTTTAAAAGAAATATATTAGGGGCTACAATATCATTCTAATAAACATAATAGAGACTAACACACTGTTATTATAGACCGACTATCTTACTCTAAAAGCACATATTATGGACTACAATAACATACCATTAAAGAACAATTTCAGTCTTTAAAAAAGACATTCACAACTAAAATCGGTATCAAAGACTAATTTTCAGTCTTTAAAGCATATATTGGAGACTGAATTGATACTAAAATATGAATCTAATGAAGCATATCAAGGACAATATAATGTTGTTTAGAGGACTGATTTTCAGTCCCTAAGGCTATACAGTAGGAACTGAAAAATCATACTATTTGTGACTGATTTGCAGTAATTAAAGAAATGTTTTAGGGACTGAAATAACATGGTATCGGGGTACAAATTAAGGACCAATTTTTTTAGTCTCAAAGACTGATCGTTAGTCCCTATTGGTGGCGTACGATAGCGACTGATTTTTAGTTACAGAAACTACTATCTAGGACTAGGCATCTGTTACTGGCTGGGGACTGGCAAATTAGTCCCGAATAACCGTTAGGTACTAATTAGGGAGTATCAGAGACTAATTTTTCAGTCTCAGATACCAATCTTTTTTGTAGTGAGGAGGATGCGGTGATGGTGGTGGCCGACAACCGGAGAGTTGAGACAGTAGTCGTGCTTGAGAACAGGTGGTCTTCAAAGTGACTAAAGAGAATGAGAAGATGAGAGAGATAGAGAAAGATAATTGATTATTATTATTTAATTTTTAAAAGAAATAACAAGAATACCCTCATGTGCCTTGCACATGACCAAATTTGACGGACATATTTAACTGGGTTAGTGCTAAAGGACTTAATGTGAAAGGAATTTGAAACATCGAGTATGTTTTCTGCCATTTTTTTCACTAAATGACGACTATTGAAAAAACGTTCAAACATAAAGGACGACTTTTGCTATTCTGTCGAGTATTTATATCGAGAATTTATAAGTTTATTTTAAAATTTAGTTAGCAAATGTAAAATTATTTATGTTGAGATTCTTAATTATTTTTTGGCTTTGAAACTGTTGTAGAAATACGTAAACATCTTTGATAAACAAATTATGACGTAAACATCTTTGATAAACAAATTATGTATCTGAATGTAGAATGAAAATATCTTTTTGAGTATGTACGTTTTTTTAATCAAAATAATAAATAATTAAAATTAAGAAAAAAAAAAAAAAAAACTAAATTGATCTAGTACATTATAGACGTATTAATGCAAAATAATGTTTATGTATTTTATATTTAATTTAATAAATTAAGACAAACTAATGAAATACTTAAGTTGAAACTTTTAAAAACATTAATACTTATCAAGTTTAATAATTACAATCTTACCATTATACCCTTGAATTTAAACAAAAAGAAAAACAAAATAAAAAATTCTGATTGGTTGAAATGACTTCTCTCATTTCTATATATATATATATATAGGGGATGGATATATGCGACAAGTGATATTAAAGTGAGAAATGCGGTAAATGAATATGAACCATTGATTGTGTTTAATCAATGGTCCACAATAGACATGGCAACTTCGTAATTAAAGATACATATTTTTAACATGTTTTTAATTAGAATGGTGGATATGTCTTTTGTAGTGTAGGCTTAGTTAAACCAGATATTAATGTACTTAACAGTTTCATTTTTTCATGCTAATTAATGCTTATTATATGATTAATACTATTTTACCTTTTTCATTACAAATTTGTAAATAAAATTATGATACTTTTTGGAACTCATAGTTGTGTAAGTTGTTTATTTGTTATTTGTATTTGTTAATAAAACACATAATATTTGCGGCATTATGTTCTATATTTTGGATTTGTTCATATATTACCTACACAGTGAGATTAAAAAAGCATGCTTATTTGTGTAGGGGGTTTGTGAAAGTGTAATTACATACTGTAACAACTCGGGTTTTCCACATACGACCATGTACTTATTACCCGACCCGTTTTACATTCGGGAAATTTTAATAATAAAATATCGCGCTTATTGAGAAATCATTTTACAATTTATATTTATGTAATATATATAAAACTTTGGAAAATGTTCATTTTTAACCCTAAAACTTATGTTTTAACCTCTATTGTTACACCTCAAAACCTTAAGAACTAGAATGCAATTTCTACATAATACTTTGATAACCCGTTTACCCAGACCCGCTATTCATACCCGGTTACCCAAACCTTGACTCGTATAGATTACTTGAGCCTCAATTAACGATCTAAGTTAGGAATTGAATCCAGTTTTTGATTCCTCTCACTAATTTCGGCCTAAACGACCTAATGAATTAGGAAACCTGATCATCTATAATATGTATTGATATAATATGATAATCGACTAACCCTAAAAATCGATTATATAACCTAGAGTTGATAATAGTTCAATTAAACGTGTCTTCACACCCCACATACCAGCGCATGCTGAAACCCTATGATCAATTGGATTATCATCATCTCCGTATATCTGGTTCGTCGTCATTTGTCGCCGGCCCTATTGTGACTCAATTAAGCCGTATGTAATCATCAAATCGGGTAATTCATTATATGTTTGTGATCTTTGTGATATGCTGAACAATAACCCTAACCTTAATTAAACGAATGAAGAACAGATTGATCAATTACGGGATTAGGGTTTATGTTCAAATTGGGTTTAAATTCGTTCCTGTATATATTAAATCGTTTACGAACTTTAAACAGCTGACACACCAGCTCACATGGCTGGTGTGTGTGTGCTCGTGTCTGGTTTGGCTAAAGGTTGCGGGTTCGAGTCCCAGCAGACCCTATTTTTAGTATTTTTTTGATTATTAACTATTTTAACTTGTTTTATTAATATATAATATATTATAATTAATATTAATTATTAAATAAACAATATTTTATTTATACTGACATCATAAGTTAATGTTTCGTGTCAAATAGTTTTGATACAAGTTTTCGTGTGTGTGTATATATATATATATGTATGTATTATAACTGTATATTTATTTATTAAACCATCATTATTTTATTAAAACCGACACCACTATTGATGTTTTCTCGTTGTTAAAACGTCTTTATAAAATTGTTCATAATTATATATATATATATATATATATATATAAATATATATGTATATATATAAATATATATGTATATATATAAATATATATGTATATATATATATATATATATATATATATATAAAATAGTATTTTTAAAACAAGAATTATAATAAAAGTATTAAACATGATTAAAAGTGTTAATGTATATTTTATCCTCGGATTTTGTTACAAAACTCAAGATACAAAGCTTACGATAATCATATATTTAAACGTTTATTATTATTATATAATATCTTAACTCATATTTATTCAAGTTAATTAATTGTAAGTTCGATTATACGTTAAACGATGATTTTATAATTAAACGATAACAATAATCCGTAGCGATCAATCGTTCAATCCATAATATACCATTCATAATTATAACTCAATCCACATCGAAATCCTAAATTCGTTACACGTATTATATCATCTATAATTCACTCATAATATTATTTAATTAGGATTCTTGTCGATAATTCTCGAAGAGCGTGATTATCGTTCTTGTCGTATTCATTCCCGTTTGGCTTAATCAATCAGGTGAGTTTGATCATTCCCCTTTTTATACACTGTTTTCAAACGTTTTGGGGACATATGCGTACTTACTCGTATTTTCTATTATATATATATACTCAAAATCGCAAACATAATTATTGTGTGAATATCAGTTGAATGTTATTTGCTAATTGCTATATGTTTAATTGTTTACTTGATAACTTTCGGAGAGGTCCAACATATCCCCTTGTATAGGGTTCTCATTAGTATGATCATACGACCGTCTTAGTAACCGGAGCCCGATTCGCTTGGCGAAGGTAAACCGACAATTTAGTCATTGTAATCAATGCCCGATTTGCTTGGCAACGATTTATTGGCACACGAGTACAACTTGGTTTTGGCTTGTTAAGGTTTGATTGATTATTACCACATAGATTGGTTTGCGCATTTAACACTTATCATTTATTATTTATTTATTATATAACTATTTGTTGTGTCAAAATTTGGTGATCATCTCACTCAACATGTTTGTTGACAAAACTCCATTTTCTACGCATATGCAAGTTGCCTAAGTTGAAAGATGGACACTTAGAAAGACCTTAGGGTTATATTGAAGACAAACTTGAATTTAAATGATTGTACTTATTTATTTGAATGGTTTTGTTGTATTTGATTATTGTGTGTATTATTTGAATAAAATAATTAATTAGATATTGTCATTTATAATTATGATAGTATCTTCGAGCTGTGAGCAATCGGATCACGCCCCGGCATTTTCGCCTTAAATTGGGGTGTGACAGATTGGTATCAGAGCCCAAGGTTATAAGATTGGTCGTTAGAAATGGTCCTAGACATATGTTAGGAACCCTATACGTGCTTATCTGAACTGCCTTATGTGCTATTAAAAATTGTTTACAGCTTGCTTAGATTAATATTTTATTGTATCTTATCTTATTTATGTATCGCACACACACACAAATTCCAAGGCTATGCCTCACATTCAAAATATTTTTCTAAATCTTTTACTTTGGTAGATTATCTTTTATTGTGGGAAATTCCTTAAGAATTCCCGTGTTTTGTTTTGTTTCTTCACCTTGAAGCATGGGGGTATGACCAATGTCATACAATCATAACTTTAAGTGGTACTCGTAATCGGCTAAACGGTTGCGTGGTAAACATAACCGGCTAAACGGTTATACTTCCAAATTGTGTTTTTAAATTATTTTAAATGCTTAGTTGGGTGAAAAATCCATGGAAATCCATGGGCACTCCAACTATTCATTTCTTAAACCATTTTTGATTTGATTTTTGGGTTGGAACGTATCGTCCGGGGTGGTTCCCGAGATACACCAACTACTTATATTTGATTCGTTGATTTGATATTTAGTTGGGTCGGTTAAATGCATGTAACGCTCATGGTCCAAACAACTCCATTGATTTGATAATTCGTTAATTAGTTGGGTCAGTTAAATGCCATGTACACGCTCATGGGCTGACCAACTCAATTGTTTATTACACGTTATTTGATTTGGGCCATCAAATTGACATGGAACGCTCATGGGAGGCCAATTCACAAGCTTTATGTTGTTTATTTAGTTGGGCCATTAAATTGCCATAGAAAGCTCATGGGAGGTCAACTCGTTTGATATGTTTGGTCATTTTATTTTTGGAAAATTATATAAAATATTATTTACTTAAATGCTTCAAACTCATACATATTATTTTAATTCTTGACTCATCCTCGAGTCTTCACTAGTACTAATTCATATACATACATATACATACACATACGCATCCCCATAATTTCATATAAACTCATTCCTACAACTCACCTGTCATCTTACACATTTCCATTGTTGGTCCTCATAGAATGTCTTTCCTAAGAATCATCGTCGTAATCAAAGTCATTCACCTGTTTCCCGCAATTGCTATTCGACTACTAGAATCACCAAGGAGTGCTGTTGTATGCTATTAACCGACCAACCGCCAACCTCGACTAAACTAATATGCCTCGAACAAGAAATCTTACACTAACTCATATCCGTTAAAACATTATTTAAATTATACTTAATTATATCCATATCCTCGAACTATAAATTTTTAAGTACAATTAAATCTTTATCTTCAACTTTAAACTATAAATATTTTATTATCTCTTTTATTATCTCTTGTTTTCCTCAATATCATGATGGTTTTCACAACTTATTTTCCACTTTATAAACCTTTATTATTAAAATTCGATTATTGTAAATTTTATTATTATTAAACTAAATTATGTATTCTCTAAATTTAATTTCCAATTTTAAATTAAAATAAAATTTCCATTAATTAATTTAACTTTTATTATTAAATTGACCTTTTGATTTAACCTTCATCGTAAATATTTCAATTCCCTACCTTGATTTTTGAAAATTTTGAACGTTTTAAATGATAAATTCGTAGTTGTTAGAATAGTTATAGTGGTTCATGCATTTCTAGCCTCACATTTATCTCATTTTTATTAAATGTTTCACATCTTATTTTTTTTTTGCTATCGCTATTAATTTAGAATTTATTATTTACTCAAATTTCCATTATTGATAATTCAAATCACTTACTTCATAATATTTATAACGATTTTTATGAAAAAGGAGAAAAATCCACGAATTCTCAATTTAATCTAATTTAATTTCCTACTCTATATTTTATCTAATTTTAAAGATTTAATTGAAATAGGACTATCTCGGTGGTTCGGGAATATCCGTTTCCCAATTTAATCTATTAACGATGTATATTTTCGCCTTATCATTAATTTTTAAATTATTAACTATTATAATTTTAGAATATCTTAATCGCATTAATCTCATCTCAAAATCACAAACTTGAAAAGCTATAATAATTTCTCTTTAAACTCATAAGTACTTAAACTAACTAAACTCGACTCACCAAAATCTTCAGTTGAACTTATACTCTCGGTCTTAAGAATTTCGTCCTAATGAATATGAACTTTAAAGATTCCGCATGTTAGTAACTATCTTAAGAATTATTATAAATTAAACTTTTGTGCATACCATCTCATGAATAAAATTCCTCTATTTATCACGATTAGCTTCATATTCTACTCTTAGCTTATTATCGATCATCATAATTCATTTCAAACGTCTGCTTCAAGAAATCCATTTCAATCTCCAAAATTTGTAACTTTCCTAATCAAAAGATATAATAGAAATCACCTGGTTTTATTAATCAAATTCGAACATTAAATAAGTATCTCTGGAACTTATATTTAAAGTTGTACTTTTAAAAGCAAAAGAAATTTTAGAAATTACATGGTTTTATCAATTCAACTTGAACATATATTAATTAACTTTTAAAGCATATTTAACAATTATTATCAAAACAATTGTTTACTCTTAAAATCTTATTTTCAATGTTTTATAACCCACATGATGAAACGAATTATGCGGACCGTCCGATGATAAGACTAATTATGGTCGCGAACATAATTATTTAAGTCCTCACATGCAAATCATAATACGTACAATTGTGTGTCATGATTTAGAACCGAAAGTAATTTGAGTAACGGTACGAAGATGAGATGATAAGGACATGTTATGATATTTTCCTTAAAAGTATAAAATTATGTTCAAAATGATAATGTTTTGGTTTTCCTTAATTTCGGGACGAAATTCCCTAAAGTAGGGGAGACTATAACATCTCGAATTTTCCAAACCTATATTTGTGTACATATAACCCGACCCGAAACATTTTTACATCTTTATTATTATTAAAAATCAAATATTTATGAGTTACTAAGTTTCTACATGTTCACTTTAGGCCCTTATACTCTAATGTATGATTAATTCCTAATTATGATCTAAATAGTTCATAAAATGATCAAATAACAAACATCAGGGACTAATATTGCTATTTTGTGAAACCTACCTCCACTACCTGCCGGAGCGCCGCCCGATAGCTAGCCACAAGCTGGCCGCGCAGCGCGGTGGCTGATCTGCACCAGAATGTTGTTCGTTTTCGTTCGTTAATTCGTTTAAGGTATAAAATCGGTTATTTTAAGCATGTTCGAGAGAATTAAGGACCAAGTAATGATAATATAATGAACATACAAGTCCTAAGTCGTTTATTACAGCACAAGATCATATTTTTATGAATCTTTCGATTATTCTTTCTTTAAATACATATTTACTTGCTTAAACGGGCCAAAAAGGCCATAATTAGTTCGGTTTATGTTTTCCTATATAAACACATCATAATTCCCTGATGTAAACTTTAATCTAACCCTAATACACCTCCTCCAGCCGTCACTAGCCTCTGCCATCTCGTAAACCCTTCGGTTTTTGCATATTCGTTAAAGATGCAAGACTTGTTCGTTGACTTTTCTTGCTTTAGGACCTTTGACTTCCGTTTCTCATCAATCCTTTCACTTTCCAGGTAAGTTGTAAACCGTAAAATCGTTCATACATATTCCCTAGTTAATAAACTTCAATCAATTTCGGTGGTTGAAGGGTGTTGACTGGTCAATTTCTTTAAAACCCATTAAAGGGCAAGACAGTCAACAAGTTTGACTTTGCGTTTTCTCATGCTTCTGGTCGTATTCAACGTTCAGTCCAGAAGACTTTTATTCTTGAAACGTGATTTTAAGGCTACTGCCCAAAACCTGACTTCCGACTCGCTGTTCGGATTCTGGTTTGTCCCAGCTCGCTTAAATCTTAAAACAAATATAACTTGAATTCTAAACATCCTATGGGTTGATTTCAGCGGCAACGAGTTCGTTTTTATTTATATTATAATATCCTAAAATATCAAATTCTGAGTTGGTTATATCGTTTGACATGTAGTGGACGACTCGCGTATTCGTTAGCTCGCTTATTCCTATTTATATTCGTTTGTCGTTAATCTAAGGTGAGTTTATCATTCCCCTATGTTACCAACTTTTCTAAACATTTTGGGGACATATGCGTACCTAACCGTATTTCATACTATATATATATAGGGGTCGGATTCAGTGAAAACTCCTCTTAAAGAGAAAATTTAAAAACTCCTAAAAACACCTAAAAACTATTTTTAACTTTTTTTTTAAATTTTTTTTTAAAGTTTCTATTTTTTCCGTTATTCTAATATTTTTTTATTGCTTCCAAAAAAAAAAACCTTGTCGGTAACCTCGTCGGTGTAGTGCATATGTGTAATAGTGTGCATTGCATGTATGCAAAAGTGTTTATATTGCGTAGTATACAACACTATTGCACATATTTGATACACACTATTGTATATATGCAATATAAGACTAATACGCATATCGATTACACATTAGTGCGTATGTGTAATACAAGATTAACGCACATGTGCACTACATCGACTTTTATTTTATTATTATTTTTTTCCATATAATACAACACTACTACACATATACAATACACAAATATTGAATATATACAACTAAACACTATTGAACTTAAAAATACATAGTAATACACATGTGTAATACAACGGTTTCGTAGAGTAATACGTATGTTCATTACAGCGGGTTTTTTATTTTTTATTTTTTTATTATTTTTTTATTTTTTTCGAGTGAAGGGGACCAAAATATAAGAATAATGGCAAAAACGGAAATTTGAAAATATTTTTTTATATATAATTCTTTAGGAGTTTTTAAGTTTTCTCCCTAAAGATAAGTTTTCTCTTGATCCTCTCCCTATATATATATATATTCAAACAAACGCATACGTGCTATTGTGAGTGATTTAATCAAACATACGTGCTACTTGCTTACTTGTGTTACCATTCAATCAATCGTATATTGTAATCACTATTCAATCAATAATATAGCGGGTGTTCCTGTTGGTGACCAACGCCCGATTCACTTGGCAACGGTCTACATACTTGTTTGTTTTTTGATTATATTTACCGCACTTATCACGTCATGCTTATTTATATTGTTGTGTCGAAACTGGTGATATTCTCACTCAACTTTATGTTGACAAACTCCATTTTCTATGCATATGCAGGTTGCCTTGTATTGTAGATTAAAGTTTAGACATTTAGACAAGACCTTAGGATATGATCAAGATAAACATTATTTGAGCTTATATTCATATACGTGAATTGTTTGTTATACTTGGATAATGTGTGTATTATTGGAATAAAATAATTAAATAGATATTATCACATTTTATATATGATAGTATCTTCGAGCTGTGAGCAATCGGATCACGCCCCGGCATTTCCGCCTTAGGTTGGGGTGTAACAATAGCCTGATCGAAGGTCTATCCGCGAGAACCAGCTAGCAACTTGCAATTGATCGAACAAGTCGTCAATCCGTGGCAACGGATATCTATTCTTCACTGTAAGCTTATTCAGCTCACGATAATCGATACACATTCTCATATTTCCGTCTTTCTTCTTCACGAACAACACCAGCGCGCCCCACGGGGAGACACTCGGTAGTTTAAAACCTTTGTCGAGGAGTTCTTGCAGTTGAGACATCAATTCTTTCATCTCGGACGGCGCCAGTCGGTAAGGTGCTTTCATGACGAGCTGTGTTCCTAGTAGTAACTCAATCTGAAACTCTACCTCTCGTTCCAGTGGCAATCCCGGAAGGTCCTCAGGGAACACCTCGGGATAGTCGCACACTATTGGAACATCTTTCACTTCCTTTGCCTCCGTCGAAGCGTTGACAGCATATGCCAGGTAGGCACCGCACCCTCGCCTTAACATCTTATCGGCTTTTATCATCGAATTGACGCTAATCCCCTTACTTTCCTTATCACCATAAACCATCTCTGTACCACCATCCAAGGACTTTAACCTTATTAACATACTCTTACACACTATCTGAGCCTCAAACTCATACAGCCAATCCATTCCCAAAACCACATCGAACCCTCCTAAGGTCATTACATAAAGAGTAACAGCGAACTCGCGTCCCTCTAATTCTATCTTACCGCTCTTAACCATTCTCGTTATCCTAACAGAGGTATCACTATCCGTTTCTACCATAAATGTTTCAGGCACTCGACTACTGTCACAACTCCCGACCCCTATACCCCGGGAGGGGAGCCGCGAACGTTGAGTGATGGTATCGGTGTTTATTAAAATGATTTGCAGCGGAATATCTTAACAGAACTGTAGTTAGGAAAAATGATCAGAGTTGTAAAAATACCATAATTCTTATTTCATAAACTGGGATAAAAACCCATTTTTTATACAAACATAAGTTTTATAGGGATAAACCCTAATTTACAAAACACGTTTCTTTATTCTGGTGACAAGCCACTTATTTAAACTGAAAGCCTGTAGGCATCATTTCTTTGTCTCTAACAAGTCACCTGAAACATGATTAAAAATGAAATACTGGTGAGTACATTCATTTATAAATGACACATTTTACAGTTACAGCATTAAGATGTTTTTACATCTGCCTGCTTACAAATTACCGAAAGGTACTTGTCACTCGACCGTATCTGTGACTGTGGTCATATTACTTATTGGCTAACACTTGTCCAATAAGTAACGTGTAATAGCCCAGTAGGCAAGCCTTGTATACAAAACCCCAAAATACCAGTAGTAACCATCCCGTAAGTCTATAGAGACTTAATCACTGTAATGTAATTAAAATCGTTTGAAAATATTTGGACTATCTGTCATGAGTTTAATAGATTTAGAAAAGTATCATGACAGCATTGGAAAATCAATTGTCTCAAGCAAATGTGAGTTATGCAAAAATTCGAATGTCTCACCTTGCAAGTTTATATTTAACAAGCCTTCTGGTGTTAAGCACCTAGATTAAACACAATGTAGTATATCTATATTAGTATAAACCCATAATTATAACGATAATCACGAGACATGAAACTTTACACGATCGCACAATGTCATACCTTGTTAAGGTAGAGCTTTTGGATTCGTGATATAAGTTCCTTTCGATCGGAGAGGTACCGTTACAATTACTCGGTATAATACCAGTTTTAAGAAGAGAGAAAATATGAAATTTTTGAACGAGTTGTGAAGTCCAGATTTCTGCCCTATTTATTCTTGAAATTGAGCATCTTCGCGTATCGCGAAGTTGTAGCTGGAATCTTCGAATAAGCTGAAAAGCTCGTGCGTTCCTCTTAGGTCCATCTGTATTCTTAGCTTTGTTGTCAGGCACCTTTATCAACATGGGGAATTCTGGACGGATGTGGCCAGGTTCTCCGCAATTATAGAAAACACGGGTTTCTTTTCTTCTACACTCTTCATCCGTATGACAAGCCATCTTGCAATAGTTGCAGAATTTAGTCTTTTTAAAAGCACATCTTCCTGAATGCCTCTTTCTGCAGACTTTACAAAAAGGCTGAGCATAGGATTGCACTGTTCATTTCTTTCGGAATTCTTGAGAAATTTTCTGGGCTAAATCTTTCTTTTTGTTTTCTTCCCGTGTTCGGATTAATCCGTCTGTCATGGTATTGGCTAGTTCAACTGCTTCCTCAATAGTCTGAGGTCTAGCCGATTTTACCATATCACGGATTTCACTTACTAATCCCCAAATATAACGAGAAATTAGTACTGTTTCTGGTGAAGCCAGAGCCGGTACCATTCTTGCATATTAAAAGATTTTGTCGTATACTCACGACATTTCACACCTTCCATCTTGTGGTTCAAGAACATAGTAGCAATCTTTTCTCTTTCATGTGGAGGATAAAATTTTCTTTCTACTATTTCTTTGAATTCACCCCAGGTCATAATGTAAACTATGTTGCTTCCTTTTGCCTAGAGGATTGTATTCCACAATTCTAATGCTTCATTAATAAAGAGATTAGAAGCATACGATATCTTATCTACTTCAGCACATTTACTAATTCTTATAACAGCTTCTGTCTTTTCTAACCAGCGTAGTGCTGAAATAGCTCCTTCATTTCCAGAAATTTCGGTTGGCTCAAGAAATCTTTGTAAGTACAACCATTAGTTTTTAACTTTTTAGGTTGTTTATTTTTATTTCCTCCATTCACACTATTACTAGCTTCAGTGTTAGATTTTCGTTTATTGCTCTCGGGTTTATCTCTAATGACAGTTACTGGTAGTCTAATAGCTGTAGCAATTTGTGGGATTGCTTTAGCAATTCTCTGAGCTATCATATCGTCAATAGCATTCATATTCAGAATATTTTCTTGATTGGAATTTTATTGATTATTTTCACGGTTGTTAACAGAAACTTGATTTGACATCTGAATTTCAAACAAGAAGGAATATTAATATCATAATTAATAATAAAATAAGCAAGATATTATCCACACATAAACACAAAAGCACATAGGCACATAATATGTCAAAATCGTCGAGCTTTGCGACATTTACTCTTTATATATATATATATAAATATATATATATTTATATATATATATATATATATATTTATATATATATATACATATGCGTCACTATATTCTATATCTAATCTATATATATGCATCACTATATTTTATATATTCACACCATTTTTTTTATACAAAGAGGAAATTACGGTAATAAACACACACACACACACATATATATATATATATTAGTTATATTATATATAGGGTTCTCTATCGTAAAATCTCCAGATCAAGCTATCCCCTATGTTTCTCAGTCTGTTGGCGGTTTCATTAAGTTCTTCCCCGTAATGACGGAGTTGTGTGGTCAGCTCCGGTGTCATCGTGGGGTAGTTGGCAGTTTCCGGATGGAATGGTGCGTACGGGTTTGTGGTCATTGTGTGGAATTGCCAATCGTTTGTCCACCATTCTTCAAACTGAGATTGGTTTAAGAGGCTATCGGGGGAAAGCGGGTTTTCTAGGTTTTGGTTTGGGTTGGTCGAGGTTCCTGCTCCCATGTTTTTAGCTATTGGTTGGAAGAACTCACACTGATCTAGGCATTGACCTAGCCTTTCTTCCATGGGAAGTTCAGCAATGGGTTGTGTTGGAGGGGGTTGTGGTTCAGTTGGTGGTTGAATTTGTGGTTGTGGTTTTGGTACTGGAATCATAACTTTTCTTTTCTGTTTTCTCATTCCTTTTCTCCAGTCCATATACCGTCTTCTTTTTTTTGGTTGATTTGGGGTTGAAGTCGAGGACTGGGCAGTGAATACCATTGGTTCATTTGGTTTTTCTTCAGTTGTTGGGTTTACTGTCTCCATCTCTTCCGCACTGACCGATATGTTCTCAAAAGCCTCTATAAGCTCACTCATGTTGTTTAATCAAAAACAATAAAACACCGACCTCCAAAAGAAAATCATATTATTTATATTTATGTGTAGTTAAAATTTCATCCATAAAGTTAACACATAAGTTAACACATTTGTTAATACATTTATTTCCTAACACTTAATTAGGTATTGTTAAAATATCTATATTGCTTAAACCAGTGGCTCTGATACAACTTCAGCTGTCACAGTTCCCCACCCCTATACCCCGGGAGGGGAGCCGCGAACGTTGAGTGATGGTATCGGTGTTTATTAAAATGATTTCCAGTGGAATATCTTAACAGAACCGTAGTTAGGAAAAATGATCAGAGTTGTAAAAACACCATAATTCTTATTTCATAAAATGGGATAAAAACCCGTTTTTTATACAAACATAAGTTTTATAGGGATAAACCCTAATTTACAAAACACGTTTCTTTATTCTGGTGACAAGCCACTTATTTAAGCTGGAAGCCCGCAGGCATCATTCCTTTGTCTCTAACAAGTTACCTGAAACATGTTTAAAAATATTTGATCAGTAGGAAATACTGGTGAGTACATTCATTTATAAATGACACATTTTACAGTTACAGCATTAAGATGTTTTTACATTTGCCTGCTTACAAATTACCGAAAGGTACTTGTCACTCGACCGTATCTGTGACTGTGGTCATATTACAATTGGCTAACACTTGTCTAATAAGTAACATGTAATAGCCCAGTAGGCAAGCCTTGTATACAAAACCCTACAATACCAGTAGTAACCATCCCGTAAGTCTACAGAGACTTAATCACTGTAATATATTTAAAATCGTTTGAAAATATTTGGACTATCTGTCATGAGTTTAATGGATTTAGAAAAGTATCATGACAGCATTGGAAAATCAATTGTCTCACGCAAATGTGAGTTATGCAAAAATTCGAATGTCTCACATTGCAAGTTTATATTTAACAAGCCTTCTGGTGTTAAGCACCTAGATTAAACATAATGTAGTATATCTATATTAGTATAAATCCATAATTATAACGATAATCATGAGACATGAAACTTTACATGATGGCACAATGTCATACCTTGTTAAGGTAGAGCTTTTGGATTCGTGATATAAGTTCCTTTCGATCGGAGAGGTACCGTTACAATTACTCGGTATAATACCAGTTTTAAGAAGAGAGAAAATAAGAAATTTTTGAACGAGTTGTGAAGTCCAGATTTCTGCCCTATTTATTCTTGAAATTGAGCATCTTCGCGTATCGCGAAGTTGCAGTAGGGTTGTCGAGTCAGCCCTAGCTATGCCATGTGGCTTGCAAAGTGCGCAATCAAAGCGCCACATTGTGCCCATCGCACTTCGCCCGAGCCCGTGCGCGTCGGGTGCTTCGCACCCTCCGCTAGGACTACTTGGTGTGATTTGGCATATAAGAATATTATCATGTGAACTCTATTCCTTATAAAGATCTTACAAGTTTTGTAATCTAGCGATCTAAGACAAGGGTTAGAAATCCTATTTATACCATGGTGGAAGCCTTCCATTTTCTTTCCTCCACCAATGTGGGATGGAATTCCCTTTTATATCTTCCATTCTTCCTTTTATTTCTTCTCTGTTTTTTTCTCATTTCTTTATTTCCTTCTTTTTTTTTATTTCTTATTATGGTTTGTTATAACGTGTTATAACTATATGTCATTTTAGCTAACTTACAAAATGTTACATCTATGAAACATCTACTAGCACCCGAATCGAACAAAACAGAAGCAGAAATACCGCTTACGAGAAATGTACCTGTCACAACATCGGGAATCTATTTGGCCTGTTCCTACGTTAGCATGTAAGCCCTTGTCTTCGGCCTGTTCTTCTCAACCTCTCTTTTCCCACTACCTCCAGCTTCACCCTCATTGCATTCTCGAGCCATATGACCTGTCTTCCCACATTTGAAGCAGGTGGGTTTTGCGTTACATTCATGAGCATAATGCCCCACATTCCCGCACTTAAAACTGACATTTGACCTAAGTCTGCACTCTCCTCCATAAGGTTTCCCGCATTTATGACACACATTAGTACCAGCACTCCACTTACATTCACCACCATGAATTTTCCCACAAGTCTTGCACTGTTTTCTTTCCCATACCTTCTGTTTCTTGTCTCTCGGGTTCCACAACTGAGTACCGTGCCTTTTTCCATGATTATCCCACTTTTTATCTTTCTTCACTTCTACCACAACGTCGTTCACTTCCAAGTCATTATAAACCATTTCCGCCAGTTCGAATGCGGAATCAAAAGTAGCAGGTCTATTTGCCTTGACTAGTGTGCGGATGTTCGATGGCAGCCCTCTGACATAGCACTTGATTCTCTTTGCTTCGGTTTCACCATCTAGGGCACCAGTCTTGACATAGGGTTAAACTCAGTAGTGTACTCGCGGTGTGTCATCATTCCCGTCTTCATGTTCAGGAACCTCATCTCTGTCCTCTCAACCTCAGCATCAACACAAAACTTCCTCATTACCATCTCTCTCAGATCATCCCATCTCATAGCCTTAATTTTAGTAGCAGTCTTTCTCTGTTCAACAATTTCCCACCAAAACATAGCTTCATCAACAAACGATTGGGTAGCGAAGCCCACAGCTTGGTTGGGACGGCAATAGCTTGCTAATGCGGATAACCTTATCCATTGCGATTATCCACTACAGGGTAGCAATTGCGTCACCAGTACCAGTTAGCTTAGGTGGGTCACAACCTTTGAATGTTCTGTAGTTTCAACCACCTCGGCCTCGCTTACCACCATTAATCTTCATAGGAGGAGCTTCACTTGATGCCTCATCCTCATCCTCAGTCTCGGTATCCTTCTTACTACCCTCACCAGTCTTCTTAACAGTCTCAGTACGGCTTCCAATAGACTTGTCTGATTGGAGATTCTTCACTACAGCAACAACAGCTTGAGTAATCGCGGCTTGAATAGTAGGATCTAGTTGATTCTCTTCTTCTCTCACAGTCATGCTTCTTTCTACACCGGGCTCAGTAATCGGTTCCGCAGAGGGTGCTCGGTTAACACGTGGCCTACCACGACGTCCCTTGCGTCCTCCTTGTCCGGTAGTCTTAGTACCAGCCATTTGAATTCTAAATGAAAAACACAAACATCGTCACGTGAGGAACTATTTAGTACACGGATAGTAAGGATGCAGGTAATAACAGTGGCTAGCTGGGATTAGCTGCTCACGTTACCTTCCGCAGAGGGTGCTCGGTTAACACGTGGCCTACCACGACGTCCCTTGCGTCCTCCTTGTCCGGTAGTCTTAGTACCAGCCATTTGAATTCTAAATGAAAAACACAAACATCGTCACGTGAGGAACTATTTAGTACACGGATAGTAAGGATGCAGGTAATAACAGTGGCTAGCTGGGATTAGCTGCTCACGTTACCTTCTGTGTCCTATACACTTCCTTTCGTGAGTCTACTTGTGCTTGGTTCTACTTAAAGAAGTTAAATAATCAAGCATTTCAAATACAAACAAACAATTCTCTCACTAACAATTCATATAACTTTCCTTACTTATCCCTACGTTATATGTAAGGGATTCACATATTAAGCTTGCTTTAGTGACACATGGCATTCTTTGACTGGCATCTTCTTTCTTTCTTCTTTTCGCCCCATTCTCTGTTCGAGTTTAAGCATGTAGGATGCTTATTCTCTCGAACTTATGCTCTGATACCAACCTGTAAGGCCCCCGATCTGGGTGCCCTACTTTCACGCTGGTTGGATTTACTCATTTACATAATTCGTAAAATCAGAGTTAATTAAAATATTTCGCGGAAATAAAAGTTATTCATTCTTACATAACATAAATATCTTGTCTTAAAATAACAAAACATAAGTCTTAAACAAAAACATAAACGACACGGGTGTTTTCTTCATAGCGATGCCAGTCTTCCTCTTATTGCACGTGTCCTCATCAAGCAACTTGTCTCATTCTACTTGTCTGTGTGCATACAAAAAGTCAGCTATGTTGAGTGAGTTCTAGCTAATTAACATACATTACATTCACTTACTTACTAATACGCGTCCGAAGATACGTATTAATACTTACCTGTTCATCTATTATTCAAACATACATTCATACATTTATACTTCTTGCTGACTACATACCTCGGATACTTTAAAGATCCGGTCTTCACATACCTTGGATATTATAAGGATCCAGACCCTACATACCTCGGAATTAATAAGGATATGGTGTCCTACATACCTTGGATATCCTCAGAGTCCAGTCCCTACTTACCTTGGATATTATAAGGGTCCAGACCCTACATACCTCGGTTATTATTAGGGCCCGGTCCTCTCTAACATACCATACCATTCTACCTTCGTTACATTTTCTTTCTACTTCCTTCATTAATAACTAACATAACAACAACGTGCATACTAGTTAAACAATCCATATCATTCACATTCATACTCAAACATATATCTAATATACACTTGCCATTTAAGTTAAGTGTATAAATCTAAACACATCGTAGTATGTACACAGCCCCAAAAACATAACACATAAAAGGGGCTAGAACTCACCTTGATCCTGTTACGTCCACCGTTAATAGTAATTCCCTTCCTGAGTTGAGCGCGACTAACTGTTTAATAATGTACACGTATTAGTACTCTATGTTTGTTTATTATTTATTTTCTTAAGTTAACGGGATTAACTTTTAGGTTAACCAAACCGACATGCAACATTCTTTAAGCGTTCATATTAGTTTAATATACTTTAAATCCGTATTTATTGATATTGTATATTTATATTATATTTTCCTCCTTATTATTAATTCACGTCCTTAATGCGTTTGTGAGTTAATGGTTCTCTACGCGAGCTCGGGTTCGTATCGGGTTCACATTTGAATCATGCTCAGTTGGGTTCTTATCCGCTCTAAACTAACTTGCATTTATAATCTAATTCCTTTACGTGAGGCGGGTTACGGGTCTTTAAACAAGTCGGGTCTTGGGTCCGGGTTTCGCTCGAGTCCTCATATCCAAGCAAATCTTTATTAATATTTTAGTATTATTATTATTATTAATATATTTTATTAAAGTTTTCTTATTATTATAATTATATATATATATATATATATAATATAATCCTAACCCTAGCCCCCTCCCCTCTTCACCGTACCCCCCCTTCTCAACATCTTCTTCTCCTTCACATCTCCCTCCAGACCACCGCCGCCGCCATTCACGGCCATCACGGTGACCACTTTCCACCACTCGCCGTGCTTCCTTCCGTCTTCACACCCACAGCGTCGTCGCCACCATCGTTCCCTTTCTTTCCGGCGACTACCACCGCGTCACAGAAGCCCGATTCGCATGGGATGTCGCATTGGGTTCGCATAATAGGAGTTTCGCACGGAAGTTTCGCACAGAGGCTTCGCATAGAGATTCACATGGCCATTTCGCATACCAGAATTCGCACGACCATTTCGCATACCAGAATTCGCACGACCATTTCGCATACCGGAATTCGCACAGCTGGGTTCGCATAGGAGTGTCTCATCGGCTATGCGAATTCTTTAATTTCGCATGTGGATTTCTTTAGATCTGGTTTTTCCTGGGGCTGTAACTCGTAGGCGACCAAGGTGAAGAATAGGGAACCAAACGGGTTTCAGTTGTCTTTGGGTTCGCGTTTCGACGCCATAGGTCTGGTTTGGGTTCCTGTTTGGCTGAACCTGCTGTAATCTGGGTCTCGTCAAAGACCCGTTTTTGTAACAATCTATTATTTGTATTGTTTACTTATGTTTTTGGCCTAATCTTATGTTTTCATTTGTTTATTTGATTCGTTTGGATCTCGTCTAAGACGGGTTCGTTTATGTTGGTTGGGTTCGGCTCGTGTATTAATTTGTTACTAAATCTAATATGGAAACGAAATGAGAAAGGAAACAAATATTATTTATAACATACCTTAAACGTTGATAGCTAGATCTTGGATAGATGGAAATTTGGATTCGGAATATTTGGTGCACAGGGGATGTATGTTGTGTATAGATGTGCCAATGAAATGATTGGAATGATGATGGTGGAATGATAAGGATGGAAAATTTAGGGTTTTAGGGGTTTAAATAGGCAAAGCCCAAAGGTTTTTAGGCCAAAATCATTCTTAAGTCTATTAATCATTTTTAACCTTATCCACTATCTACATATTGTTTAATTAATTAAACGACGCCAAATAATACGATAACTAAATAAAACTCGAAACATTTAATTTTAATGGTCTAGGAGAAAAAAAAAGAACTCATCATTCGCATATATGCTTTAATTCAAATATTTGTCTTTATGCATCAGTGATTGCCAAAGTCCTACCCATTAAACAGTTAATTAGAATGTTATCCACAATTGTGTGTTAAAAAAATTGCCAAAGTATTTTATGAAGGTATCTAGGGATGAGATCGGTATCGTACTGGTACCGAAAATCATAAATTTTGGTAGCGGTACAAGTACTAAAATATTCTTTTCAGTATCGGTTCGGTACCGGGATGCTCCGGCATTGAAGGTAAAATTCGGAAAACTAGTGAGGGGTTCAAGGAGGTAGTATGCACTCTGGGAAGAGGAATATCCCACAAAGACGCACGGTTTGGACCGAGATTTGAGTTTGTGGGAGGTGTAACGACGTAACCATGGGTAGGCTAAACATCCAAAACGATGAAGTTTATCGTAATTAGGGGTTGTGTGGAAAAGACGGGAAAAAGGAGAGTCATTTTCAAGTGCGGTTGAGGTAGCGGTTAATGAGATAAGTGGCGGTAGTGAAGGCCAAACTTGTAATGACATTTTTGCATGAGATAGAAGGATAAGGCCCGTTTCGACGATGTGGCGGTGACGCCATTCGGCATAACCATTATGCTCGAGTGTTTGGGGTGGGAAGTGAGATGAGTGATACCGCATGAAGCGAGATGAAATTTGAGTTTAATATATTTTCCTCCATTGTCAGGGAATAATTGTCTAATTTTGGTTTGAAAGTAGTTTTCCACTAACTTTTGAAAATGGATAAAGGTGGTAAGGGAGTCTGATTTGTATTTTAATGGATATATCCAACTGTATTTATTAAAGTGGTCTACAAATATAATATAATACTTAAATCCATCAATAGAAGTGACGAGTGAAGTCCATACATCGGAAAATAGTAAATTTAAAGGAGTATTAGATGTTATAGTAGAAGAATGAAAAGGTAGTTTCTGACTTTTGTTTATGTAACATGAATTACAAGAATCATTAAAATTTGAAATGGAAGAAACAAACCAAGACAAATGTTGCAAAACTTTAAAATTAGGATGGCCGAGATGGTGGTGCCAAAGCGATGCCTTTCTAGATTGCATACGAAATGATTGAGGTGGCGATGTCGGGAAAAGTTTATAGATTCCACGACTACTTGTTTCGTGGAGAAGCGATGTGTGAGTATGGCAATCCTTGATAAAAAAATTCCAATAAAAAATTGAATTAGTACATTATTGTCAATACACAAACGAGATATAGAAATAATGTTGTGGGAGATAGAGGGAAGACAAAGGACATTGTGTAACATGAAAGAAATATTTGAGAATTTAATAGTAATTGAGCCTACATGAGTAATGGTAAGAGGTTAATCATCGCGGATGACAAACTCATCGGTACCATCGTATGGTGTGTGGAGTGATAGGGCATTGGGATCGTTGGTGATGTGGTGAGATGCACCGCTATCGAAAAGCCAAGCCTGGTTGGAGGTGTTTGTGTTATTTCCAGCCATGAAGTGTGCTTGTGGTTGATTAGTAAGTCCTGTTCTTTGATAGTTGGTAGAATCACTTGAGGATATAACTACTTGAGAGGGACGACATGTGGCTGTTGATTGTGGTGTTGGTAGAAGAGCAGGAGCACTACTGGAAGTCTGTGGCCACTGCATCCATCAGGTGGCTGTTCAATACGGCCCAAAAGGCAGCCGAAATTGCAATTTTCTGTGTTTCCACCACATCCATCAAAAGGCCCGCCATGAAAGATGTGGCGGCAAATCTCAAACATTGTTTGCAAGAAGAAAAAACTAGTTAAACTGGATCCGTGCCCTTTAACTTGTGAAGAAACACTAAGTGACCCCGGGCAGATTACGGATAATCTGGGGGTTAAATAGATGTTTCCACGAGGGTTAGGTCCGGCAAAGATGGTTATTCCTCTGATGACCTGCAAAACAGACACCGTGATCTCATCACTGAGAAGGGGGGGTACCTCCTTGTGACCACCCTCCGGCGTGAGAATCAGACTAGATTGCTCTTGAATATAAGTGTATATTAAGAGAAATTGCTAGAACAGATATCAGATAATATATGGAGATATAAGATAAGATGTGATACCGTTCCAAGGTGTTGGAGTATTTATAGCCGAATGTAGGTTTCCAAGCAGGTACAGCCAGCTGTATAATATTCCTTTTCTACCAACTGTGGGCTACGCACGTGCCATGCTGGTGGTTGGTGGGCAGGCAGCGGCTGATAGTGACATGGCCGGCTGTGTACTATTCCTTTTCCACCAACTGCAGGCTATGTACGTGCCACCACAAGGGTTGGTGAGTAGGCAGCGGCTGATAGTGACATTTTGTACTAGAGCGTGCTCCTCGTCGTACTGTTGTCAGTGAGCTGTCACCCTGTGATTGGTTCATGGGCTGCTTTGGTCAGATCTTGTCTATTTTGTCCATACCTTGGCAGGTATAGTACAAAAGATCCTCCAGAAGCGTACAGACTGGCTCATTTGGGCGGGAGTATTCCCGCCTTGCTCATTCCTTCTTCAGGTGACTACTGAATTATTGAGAGTTAGTGCCTTGTGCGTGTAGCCTTGCTATTAGTGCGGGTAGCCTTCCCTGATGGCTTGTATCCGCAGCTGCGGGAACAGGCGGGGTACTTCACCATTGGGAGGCTTTTCCTGCGGGAACAGCTGGCGTACTGCGCGTAAGGTCTTCATCTCTCTGAGCATGGTTGGTCCTGCGGAACTAGTTGGTCTTTGCGCAGACGTCCCTCTTCAAGGTGAGTCTTGCGGGTCCAACTGGGCCCTGCTGGGACCTACCTCTTCAAGTCCCCCCAGTCCAATGTTCTTCTCATGAATTGTTAATAAGTGAGGTGAACTTTTGGACTTATGCAAAGGGTTTTGAAAAGGGTTTTTAGTTTTAAGGTTTTCCGTGGGGATTCTTCCCGCGGTTTTCCTAATGTCACGCAGAATTTCCCACTTTTCTGCTTGATCTTTGGGTATGATGCGGGTAGGTGTGTAACCTCCTCGCAAGTCAGGAGCGTTGAGTTTCAGTTGTATAGGTTCTCCACGAGGTTTTGGTACTTTTAGACATAGTGATCAATTATGTTTAAACAACCAATTCCATCTTGGAGCATCAAACAATCTAGTTCTCAATGTTCCCGCTATGCGGGGATGTTATATCCCTTTCCACAAGCATGGCCCAGAAGATCCTTCTTGGTTTCAATTCCCTGCGAGTGCTAAGTATGTGAAGGGTTTCGCCTTGACACTGTACCCGCACTCGTCTTATAGTTACTTTACTTCCAAGGTATTCTTGGCTTCAATTCCCTGCGGGTGCTAAGTATGTGAAGGGTTTTGCCTTGACACTGTACCCGCACCCGTCTTATAGTTACTTGGTTGCCAAGGTATTCTTGGCTTCAATTCCCTGCGGGTGCTAAGTATGTGAAGGGTTTTGCCTTGACACTGTACCCGCACACGTCATATAGTTACTTGGTTGCCAAGGTATTCTTGGCTTCAATTCCCTGCGGGTGCTAAGTATGTGAAGGGTTTTGCCTTGATACTGTACCCGCACCCGTCTTATAGTTACTTGGTTGCCAAGGTAAGGGGGTGTATTCCCTCTTATTTTATCTTTTTGAATCTTTTTGAAATTCGAAGAGTTGGTGAAAGGATAAGAACAGTCCAACTATTGAAGGGACGTCAGCGTGGTGTGACGGTTTCTTCTGACAGTTTCAGGACGTGCATGAAGTTATGGCGACGTGACAGTATATGGTCATTCCAGACGCTTTTTCAGGCGCGCAGGCGCGAGATTTCGGGTGCGTGGGGCGCGAAGTTTACGGCACGCGTCCTGTCAACTGCTGTTGCCAGCGTGCTCTTTCCACGTGTCATAGTTTCATTGCACCTGCGCTTTCCTCTCTCCGCATTGAATTCATCGCATTCATTGCGATGAGTATATGAAGGGAGGAGAGGATGCATCTCAACTCACAGTTTCACTTATTCTTCAAAGCGATTTCCGACGAATACTCTAACTTTTCCGTCGAACATTCTCCTGAAATCGTTCTTTCATACCTCCAAGATGTCTTCTACTCATGATCCTAAGGCTACTGCCGAGGAGTCTGACGTGTACACGGAGAACCCGATGTCAGCGTCTGACAAAGACGATAAGAGTACTGCTGGCGAGTGCCAGTGTGCTCTTTCCGTCGACCTGTATCACTACATCGTCAAGAAGTTCATGCTCGAGCCTTTCAAGCCTGAGTTTCCTGAGCCTCACCAGACGGTGTACGATGCCCCCAAGGGCAAGATAGGGGTGTACGCTGCATTCTTCATCTATGGGAATCTCAGGTTCCCATTGACGAAGTTTGTGTACCGTGTTCTGGAAAAACACGGTGTACATTTGACGGAGGTGCACCCGCTGGCGATCGCAAAGGTTCGCCACTTTGAATGGGTGTGCCACATTCTGGGCGTTGAGCCTCGCGTCGACCGCCTAATGACCTTCTACTCCTGGAGGTGCATCCAGGGCTGGTATACCCTGATTACTCGGATCAAGGGTTTGAAGATCTGTGCTACCGAGCGCAGTTTTCGGTCTTGGAAGCGGGAGTTCTTTTATATCTCTGCCCGTGTCGTCCCCATAGTGATGACATTCAAGAACGGGAGAGCACTCCCGAACCTTCACGCCTCCAACTACCAGGAGGCGGAATGGTTTACCAAGATCTCCCGGATCCAGACTCCGGTTTATCGCTTTGCGGAGTCTGGGATGGTGATGCTTGGGATGAGCCGGGTATGGAAGGATGCTGGGGCAGAGGCGCCACAGATTCCCATCGTTCTTGAATACGGTTCGAATTCTATTCCCTATGGTATGCTCCATCTCTTTTTGCTGATTTAGGGTTTTTCTTCTAACTGCTTTTCTGTTTATTTTCAGAGGGGAACAATTTGCAGTCGCTTCTGCAACCGCGTGAGAGCGGTGGTCCCGCTTGGTTGGGTACTCGTGCTCTTGACGAGAACGAGTTGCCCAATTTGGAGCAAACGGCGGATCGGTTTGTGGAGGTCTACCCGCCAGGCCACGAAATTCTGAACGCCACGTGGCCAGGTAAGGGTTTCATTAACCCTCGCCCTCTTCATGCTCAAACCTTTGCTGGAGTTTCTCTAATTTTGTCATCTTCTGATGAGGAATCCGCAGACGGTCCTTTCTTCGTGAGGAAGAAGAAAGCTGCCGGCGTGAAGGGCAAGGCGAAGGTTGCCTCCACTGCCGATCAGGGGAACCGGTCTGTCTCGGAGACCGAAAGTGAGGAGGCGGCGGGGAACCCTGGTGGTGGTGAGACAACTGTCTCGGAGGTTGAGACAGCTGCCACCTCCGCGCGACAAAGTTCTACGACGGTGACTGGCGTGAAGAGGCCAGTTCCATCAGGTTCGTCCCCGCCCGTCAGAACCTTCAAGATTAAGAAAACTCGTAAGTACTTTTTATTTATCTTACCCGCAATTCTTTTCGCCATTGTTTTTAATATCATGTCTTAATGCAGGCGTGGATGTAACCGCATTCCAAAGTGATGCGGGAAGGAGCAGTTCTGGACCCACGAAGGTAGGTTTGGTCAACCTACCCGAGGCGATGACCCAGGCAGCTGCGCCTGTTTGCAGTGTTGGTTCAGTTGCTCATCCCGTTGAGGCAACTGTTCCAATTGTGACGTCATCTCCGCCGGCTGTCAGTGCCATCTTTACTGCATCCTTCACTGAGCCGGCGGTGATTTTCTCTGCGGGCTCCTCCGCAGCGGCGGCCACGGTTGTGAGTTCACCTCCAGTGAGTTCACCTCCGATGGTCTCTACCACGGCGGCTTCAACCGTGCCCCCGGCCGGTTCATCAGGTATGTTCGGCGTTGGGGCTTCTAGCCAATCTCTGCCTCCTTCCCATCTTCCTGACCTCTTGGATGGATATCCCTTAGGTTCGGGTGATGGGTTTGGCGGCTACCGGCCTGTTGTCGACCCTACAGGTGCGTAGGGTTATTTTGGCCTATTTTTTTATATCATCTTTTCCTAACTGCCTTTTGTTTTGCAGTTTCGGATTCCAATGAGGTGTATGTTCCGCGGTGGAACATCCGCCGGGGAACAACCCTTCGGACGGCTGTGGACTGCGTCGAGTGGGCGCGTCACGCAGCCCCAAGTGGTGCGTTGGGGGAAGCTATGTCTAGCTACCAGGAGGGTAGGCTGACGAACGAGATTCGGATTCTCCTTGCCCGGATGCAGCCGCGCGTCGAGTTGCTTTGTCGTGAAAACGACAAGTTAAAGGCGGCGCGTAGCCAGGAAGTGGCCCAGGCGCGGGCTATCCGGGAGGAGAACAGGAGACTTTCCGCCATTGCTGCGGAGAAGGAAAAGGCCTTCAAGGCCCTCGAGGTTGAAGTTCAGGCCCGGCTCGAGGCCCGTTCCAAGGCTACCCAAGCTGTTAACGAACAGCTTAGGTTGGCTAAGGAAACTGCACGGAATGCGACCGAGAGGGCCATCAAAGCTGAAGCTGTTGCTGAGCCTCTGCGCGCCGAGAATGAGGAGCTTAAAGCCAAACTAGAGAGGCTCCAGCAGGCTCATGATGCCTTGGACATGGAAGACGCCAAGAAGCTTCAAGAGATCTTGGACCAGAGGGGTATGCTTGATCATACTGAGCGTAAGCTGAAGGGCGTTGAAGAGGCTGCTGCTAAGGAAGTGTTGCTTGCCAACCTTAACAAAAATGAAGCCGAACGCGCCCGCAACCAAGCTCAAGCTGCCCTCCAGGAAGCTCTGATCACCAAGGAATGGCGTTTACGAGAAGCGTTGTCGCAGGTATGCGTAGCTTCATAATGTCTACACTTTTCTTTATACTTAGAAAAGTTTTTGATGCATATATATTTTTTTTGTAGGTTGTGCATCGGATCTTCACGAACACATCTTATGACGATGCCATGAGCGCAGCCCTCAACGCTTCTCATGAGGATGGGGAAATGGCTGGTTTCTTGCTTGGTCTGGGGTTTGTTGAGAAGGGCATCCCGCCTTCCAACTTCCCTCTTTATGACGTAGACAATGAAGCTGCCTATGATCAAGCAGTGAACCGGTATGCTGCCTTCCCGCATCCGGTGGTGGAGAAGGTGAACGAAATTGCTGCTGCTGATGATGGGCTAACCATTCTCAAGACTTTCCTTGAACCACCACAGCCAACTGATGGTGCGGGGTACAAGTGGGTTTGGAGGGAGTGGTCCTGAAGTTTGAACCTTGAGATCCCTTCCCATCGTTAGGATAGATTTATATTTCTGTAGGCGGGTAGATACCCGGCCATTCTTGTAATGTTTGAATTTTTTTATGAAATATAAATGTTTGTGCGGGTAGGACCGCCACTTCATTGGATGACTTGCTTTATAAACGTTATATGACTTGCTCATGCATATTATAATTTAATTTGGCATTTGTTTTGCCTCATAAACAATATATGATTCGCTCGTGCATACTTTAGTTGAACTTAGCAATTTTCCAAGTGTTTTGAATAAGTTAACCGTTCGACGCGTGGTTGTCAATAGGTTAGTGTTCAGTTTCCTCTATCATGATTGTGCGGGTAGGACCGTCACTTTCCTTTAGTGGGATGATGTAAGGCCCATTCACCGGTAACCCTACTTTCGTGTTGGATTTACTCATAAACACAGTTCTAAATATCAGAGTTAATTAAAAACTTTACGCGGAATATAAAACTTTCATAAAACATTACATATCAATTCATAATCATGTCTTAAAACATTCCTCTTGTCTTTCAAAATCAAAACATAACTTATAAAACATATCAGATCTTCAGATGCCAGGCTTTAGTCTTCTGCCATGTGTCCTCCACTCAAGCCAGCTGTCTCATCCTACTCACCTGCGTGCATACTAAAAGTCAGCTACGCTGAGTGAGTTCTAGTTAATCATACAATACCATACAATACCTTATTACATACATACGTACTTAACCTCATAACTTTCTTTCATACACACATAAGTACTCATACCTTCATTCTTACTTACATACTTTCTTTCTTACTTACATACTTTCTTTACATTCATAATCATACGTTTTAAAGAGCCTTTCGCCCTATAACCTCACAGATATTATAAGGGTCTGGTCCCTAACATCACAGATATTATAAGGGTCTGGTCCCTAACATCACAGATATTATGAGGGACTGGTCCCTATCCTCACAGATATTGTAAGGGTCTGGTCCCTAACATCACAGATATTATAAGGGTCTGGTCCCTAACATCACAGATATTATAAGGGTCCGGTCCCTTGTTTTCGAATATTAGTAGGGTTCGATTCCCTCTTCGTTACCATACAACCATACATCATACCTCGAGTATTATTAGGGCTCGGTACCCTTTTCGTAACCATACAACCATACAACCGTCATTTCCTTCTTTTATTAGCTTTATTACGTTCATACACATAAACGTACATATCATACTTACCATATTTATAACGTTACAACCTGACAGTACGTGAAATATCTAAAGATCGTTCACGTACCATCAAGCAATCATTCATACATATCACATATATCACATATGGCATACACTTATCACTTAGGATGAATGTATTAACAACACATCAAGTATGCACACAGCCCCGAAAACATAACAAGGAATGGGGCTAGAAACTCACCTGGATCCTGTTACGCTCGCCGTTGATCGTAATTCCTTTCTTTAACTGGGCTCGGCTAACTGTATAATATTTACACATATCAATTAACTACTACTACTCGTTTTGTATTTCTATCTATATATGACCCACAACGAACGGGGGTCCGGGGGCAGCGCCCCTGGCAGCGGGGTTCTAGGGGCGGCAGCCCCTAGCGGGGTCCAAGGGGCAGAGCCCCTGGCTGGGGTTAAGCTGCCAGGTCAGCTTGGAAAAATTTTATTTTCGATAACTGCCTTAACACATTTTCCATTAGGTTTTTAATTTATTTTCTAAACGAACTTCACTTCAGGCGAAGTTAAACCTTAGGCGAACTTGGCTTCAGGCGAAGTTAAACCTTAGGCGAACTTGGCTTCAGGCGAAGTTAAACCTTAGGCGAACTTGGCTTCAGGCGAAGTTAAACCTTAGGCGAACTTGGCTTCAGGCGAAGTTAAACCTTAGGCGAACTTGGCTTCAGGCGAAGTTAAACCTTAGGCGAACTTGGCCGTAGGCGAAGTTATCCTTAGGCGAACTTGGCTTCAGGCGAAGTTAAACCTTAGGCGAAGTTACGCTTGAAGGCGAAGTTACGCTTGAAGGCGAAGTTCATCAGGCGAACTTAATCTTGCAGGCGAAGTTATCGCGCTGCAGATCTGTTTGCCCATAAATCCTTCGTTTCTTAGCCAAATATCTCGATTTTGGTACCCACGGAATCGTATGATCGGCGCTACAAATCACAACCATCAAATCGGCCTAAAATCGACGTTTTAGGGGTCCGATTTGGGCAGTTTGGGTTTCGGGTCCGGTTAACCCATCCAATCCTAACCATTTTCAGTAATATTAGCTTTGGAGGATTTGTTCTTACCTTACCATCTCAGATCTATCAACAAAATCTCGGGTCTCGGCTTCGAATCTTGATCGGTTAGAATGTGTGTGTTTTGAGTGTGTGAAGAAAGAAGGTGGAAATGAAAGATTGGGTTTGGGATGGGATATTTATATCCCTCAAAGCCCACGGACCCGAGGCCCATTCTCATTTAACCCATCTTACGCAATCTAAGCCCAACTCCCTCCTTACTCGACATTAAATAATTAACAACGTGAATTCACTAAACATAACTTTCTTTATTTATAATTAAAATTTTAGGATGTTACAGATGACCAACCTTTACCTATAGCTGACCTGCGTGAAGGTTTTCGTTAGAAATTTTTTTCCGTTTTTTGTGTTTATGCGGGTTTTGCCGCCGTCCACACGCAACGACTTACTTCCCCACTTATTTATGCGGTGAATACCGGCATCAGTGTTTTGAATAAGTTAAACCTTTCGACGCGCGGTTGTCAATAGGTTAATGTTCAGTTTCCTCTATCATGATTGTGCGGGTAGGACCGTCACTTTCATTTAGTGGGATGACCAAACTTTACCTATAACTGACCTGCGTGAAGGTTGTCCTCATCTCTTAGAAATTTTTGTGTTTATGCGGGTTTTGCCGCCGTCCACACGCAACGACTTACTTCCCCACTTATTTATGCGGTGAATACTGGCATATCAGTGTAGAAAGTTCATAAGTATAAATGTAAGACCATCAGCGTCAATGTAATAAAGAGAATCATTTCCATTAGAAGTGGCTCTGGGCCTTTTCTTTACAAGTTTGGAATTGATCTACATGCAACCTGTGTAATTGAGCTCCCTTCCATGTTCTTGGGATGGGGGTGTCATCGAGCCTTTCGAGCCGATATGCACCTGGTTCGGAATCTCGTTGTTTACGCAGTATGTAGTCTCCAACATTGAAGCTGCAGTTTCATTCGTGTTTTCCCCAACTAGGGTTCTACACGCATTAGCCTGCTCAGCGTTCATTGCGCCACGAGGTGCGTGAGTTTCCCATCTCTGACAAATGCTTCGATGACGTCCTTCAAGTCTAAGCATTCCTCGGTGGTGTGGCCTTTTGTCCTGTGGAAGTCACAGGATTTGCTTTGATCAGCGTTTGGATGCTATCGTATAATTGGAGCCTCTGGCCATGGGAGCCTCTCGGTGGCGAATATCTCGGTGACGCTTTTGGTGAGTGGCGTCCATCTGGAGTTCCGGTTCGACAACTGCATGTTATCCCTTCCGCCTAACCGAGGGTGTGAGCCGGATGAGGTGTCAAAGTTTACCCTTGACTGCTAAATGCCTAGCTTCCTCTTTTTGTTTAGTCGGGCGGTAAGGACGTTGTTTTCTCTTGTTTTCTGAGTGTAGAGGTTTGTGCTCTGGGGAAGATCTCTACCCAGTTGCTTTTCCGTTTCCACGAAGTGTTTAGCTGCTGTCATGATGGCATCCCATGTGGATGGCATGCCGTCTTTACCCGTCAATGTGCGGATAAGCTCCGGGTATTCGGCGCCTTGGATGAAAGCTGCGCGAACAAGATCTTCGCTTATGGTGCCCAGACTCAGTTTCTTTGAATTGAAGCGCGTGATGAAGTCTAGTAAAGACTCATCTTCTTCTCGGATGCAGTTGAGGATCGTCCATTGCTCTTCGGTATACTTTCTTTGTTGACTGAAGTGTTGGCTGAACTTTTGCTGGAAGTCAGCCCAATCGTAGATGTGGTGGACCGGTAGACGGTCGAACCACGCTCTGGCTGCCCCAACAAGCGTCATTTGGAACATATAACACCACGTGGGTTCCGTCCAATTGCTGACGGTTGCCCCCGCTATGAATCTGTTCAAATGATCGTCTGGGTCAGATATACCATCATAAGTGCCGATGTTGGACATCTGTTTAGCACTCTTCGGGGCGATTGCTTCCGCAATGTCCCTTGCAAACTTGGACGTTCCCGCATTTGCAACAGTCGGTCTAAAGGTTTTGGAGAAGTCACGTGGGTTTCCCCCCGCGTTCCTTTGTTTGAAGGTTTCTCCAAAATTCCTTCTTCGTTGGATGTCCGTTTCCTTACGCTTCCCTTTCGCCCTATGGCGAGGGTTTGCGTCGCTGTCGGACTCCTCCGAATCATCGTCCCAGTACTCGCACTCATTGCTCATGTTGAGCTGTTGAGTGCTTCCGAATTCGTCAGCCTGTTGGAGTGAACGTAAGCGTTCATCCAACTCAGTTTGGAATTCCTTCTGACGTGCTTCCGCCCACGCTTTAACTTGATCAAGTGTTTGGCGGGGGAGCTTCGTCTGTCGTCTTTCCACCTGGGTATCAATGAATCCCAGGGGAGGATTGTTTACTGCACTTGCCCCGGCTTGGGTAACCGGGGTAGTGTTCGTAAAATTTACTGCACTTTCCCTGGCTTGGGTAACCGGGGTAGTGTTCGTAAAATTTGTGTACTCGCCGGTGTTCCCCCCAGTAGCTGGGGTTGTGGTTACCGGAGTTTCTTGGTCACTCGTTGGCCTTGGCAACGGAGTAACCTTAACCATCTTTCCAGAAGTTTTGAAAAAACTGAAAAAGAATTAGTTCTAGCTTTTATGCACGGATGGCGCCAATGAAGAAACACTAAGTGACCCAGGGCAGATTACGGATAATCTGGGGGTTAAATAGATGTTTCCACGAGGGTTAGGTCCGGCAAAGATGGTTATTCCTCTGATGACCTGCAAAACAGACACCGTGAGCTCGTCACTGAGAAGGGGGGTACCTCCTTGTGACCACCCTCCGGCGTGAGAATCAGACTAGATTGCTCTTGAATATAAGTGTATATTAAGAGAAATTGCTAGAGCAGATATCAGATAATATATGGAGATATAAGATAAGATGTGATACCGTTCCAAGGTGTTGGAGTATTTATAGCCGAAGGTAGGTTTCCAAGCAGGTACAGCCAGCTGTATAATATTCCTTTTCTACCAACTGTGGGCTACGCACGTGCCATGCTGGAGGTTGGTGGGCAGGCAGCGGCTGATAGTGACATGGCCGGCTGTGTACTATTCCTTTTCCACCAACTGCAGGCTATGTACGTGCCACCACAAGGGTTGGTGAGTAGGCAGCGGCTGATAGTGACATTTTGTACTAGAGCGTGCTCCTCGTCGTACTGTTGTCAGTGAGCTGTCACCCTGTGATTGGTTCATGGGCTGCTTTGGTCAGATCTTGTCTATTTTGTCCATACCTTGGCAGGTATAGTACAAAAGATCCTCCAGAAGCGTACGGACTGGCTCATTTGGGCGGGAGTATTCCCGCCTTGCTCATTCCTTCTTCAGGTGACTACTGAATTATTGAGAGTTAGTGCCTTGTGCGTGTAGCCTTGCTATTAGTGCGGGTAGCCTTCCCTGATGGCTTGTATCCGCAGCTGCGGGAACAGGCGGGGTACTTCACCATTGGGAGGCTTTTCCTGCGGGAACAGCTGGCGTACTGCGCGTAAGGTCTTCATCTCTCTGAGCATGGTGGGTCCTGCGGAACCTGTTGGTCTTTGCGCAGACGTTCCTCTTCAAGGTGAGTGTTGCGGGTCCAACTGGGCCCTGCTGGACCTACCTCTTCAACTTGGAAAGTGTGTGAGTGATTGATCCAAACCCAAAATAGTGAAGTCTTGAAACTATTAAAGTCATGTCAAATGCTCATGTTAATCACGCGCGTTACTGCTTGTTTTTCTCATCTTCAAGTAGATGTACTATGTTGTGCCTTTCTTAGTTGTAGTGAAATACCTCATTAGCTAAGTTCAGGATATTAAATAAAAATATAAAATACATTTTAGCTATTTGTTAAATAATGGAAATCAATCCTTTTATTATATATGGCTTATGGTATCAGGTCTTTTATTCTAGTCTCTAGAAACTAAATCCGTACATGTCAGCGGCCATGGTGAAGCCTATATAATCGATATACATAAAAATTCAATAGAATTCTACAAAAATGAGAATTGAATGAAATTATAAACAAACGGATTTTTATCATACATTGATTCCAACTTTCCTAAAAGGAAAACAAACGACTAATCCCACAAATTGACAACATGCTGATACGACATGTCGTTTGAGTGAGAACAGTTTGATAACGGTTAAACGATCCATGACATGCCAAACTTACATAAACATAATATGGGCTAATCTAAAGGTTTATGCCCCATAACACATTACCATATATACATAATAAATCGTTTGATCCGTAAATTATATATAACAAATGTACTTAAACAAGTAAAAGCCCATAACTTAAATGGATGGGTAGCTATAATATACCCTTGTGTGAATTCATTTCACAACCGCTCCTAAATAAAACTGTTCCATTTGAAAAAGTTAATTTAATGCACAAACATGTCTTATAGCGGATTGAACAGAGAGATAGCTACGGCCTTGGCTAATCCTATGATAGAATCGTTGTAAGTTCTTTCATTTGTGTTTTTAAGTCTTTAGCGTATTACACTTACGTTGTACAATCTGCTTATTTCTCTAAACCGACTTAAAGCCAAAAACTTAAAAATAATTCTTCAAAGAAGAAACCAGATTTTAAATAAATGAGAGATATCAAATACAATGAAATCGTACCTCTTAGCAACGAGAAATAACAAAAAATCGAAACTCAAAATTCAATACATAAATCTAATTGTTTTTTTTTTCCGAAAATTAAGATAAAATTTAATGTTATAACAGTTTCAACAATCAGGGACAACTATTTTACAAAATTAGACAAAAATAAAAAAGATAAGAAAGATTTTTAGGAAAAAAAATCTTTTAAAAATATTAGAAAATTAATTAAAAAAATCATAACTCAAAATTAAAAAAAAAAAGTAAAGACACTAAAATGTTTACCCCGTCTTTCTCATTCTAAAAAAAATAATAAATAAATAAATAAATAAAAAGATATAATGTTGGAAAAAAAGATCATTGTGTTTTTATATTTGTTATTGTGTTTTTTATTTATTATAGTCATTGATTGCGTCTTTTTTTTATATTGTGTTTTTTTTATATTGTGTTATATTACTTAAAATTATGTTATAATTTGTTTTGCATTGTGGTATATTTTGCGATATATTGTGTCTTTTTTTATTTATCACTTGTGTTTTTGGTTTATTTCCGTCATATTGTCTTTTTCGTTTTTTTTTTGTTAACTCGAATGAGGAGGGGGGGGGGGGATATTTTAGTGTTTAATTTTTTCGTTTTTTATTTAAATTTTGAGTTATGGTTTTTTTATTATTTTTTTTAAATTCTTTTTTGAGGGTTTTTTCCCCACATTTTTTATTTTTGTAAACCTTCGTATTTTAACTTTTTTTTAGCCACACGTTTACCTTGATGTATTTGGTCCAGATAACAGTCTCCTAATTGTATTAGCCTTTAACAATCCTCTCACTTGAAAGAACTTGACCTCAAGTTCTCAGTTTAAACATCAACGTCGGATGGGTATTGTTTGTTGATATCCTCATGTTAAACATCTGTGATTCCCAGGCGGTTGCATGGCAATAAACAAGAACCTTTTCTTCAAAACTGAAAAGGAGGTGGCAAAATGAAAACCTGAAAGAGAGATGGATCATTTTATGAAAAAATATTTAACTTATCTTTCCTTTCTGCAACTCGTGAGATGATCGATTAGACGATTTGGACGTGAGAGATTAAAAAAGTAACTAATTTAAAAATCATTTTCTAGCTAGGTTTAATAATTCCAAGGGGGTCCGTATTATGATTTAAAATGAATCGTGTTTTTATTAAAAATGTTACCATATAGGTCCCATGCCAGTAGAAAACTGAAATTAAACAAATGTAAATGTCATTTCTTGAATGGTTCGTTTGAATATGATATTTACTTAGTTTATATTTTATTGTAGTTTGAAAAAAAAAATTATACTCGTATTTATCAGGGTGTTAAAATAATATTGTTTTGAGAAAAATAGAGTAACATCTATTACTTCAAAAAAATAATTAGGTAAATGATCATGAATTAAAATAGATAAAACTGATATTCAAATTATTATAAAAGGACATAATATGGTATTTTAAAAGGTTTTTAGGTATCTATGAAGTACATTTAGCACACTGATATAGTGATATGTTCATAACAAACACATTTAAACACCTAACAAAAGCTTGTTGGGTCAACCCATCGCTACTCCCCCAAAGCAAACGCTAACTATCTTAAATCATTATTTTTTTAAAGACAAATTTCTTTTACATCTAGGGACTCAAACCGAGAACATTTGAAAATTTAGGAGATGTTCGGGATTGCTTATTCTCATTATGACTTATGACTCATACCTTATAAGTTATAAGGTGTTTCAGAAAGTTACACTTTGTAAGTGGATAAGTTTATAGGTTACAAATATAAGTTATAAAGAGGTTAAATAAGGAATCTCAAACACCCCTTAATGGACTTTTTGTCTTTGTTACTAGACCAACACCACTTTAGTAACTTTTGTATGTATAGATGCGTCAATGGTCAGGTAGGGACATAATATCAGTGGAAATACAAGTCATATATTAAGTGAGTTGTATGTGATGAAAGCCTAAGTACATCTAGAAAAGACTATTTCAAGCCACCATATCTTTTTCTCTTATGCATTTTCATTTAAATAATATCCTTTTATATTTTTATTAATAAATATTTTTTTCTCCTCTATTCACAATCACTTTAAAAAATTATTAAAAAATTCTAGAGGGTGAACAGTGTTTTTTCAAATTTACTCATCAACAAAAGTTTTTCTATCTCATTCACTCACAACTACTCTATATAATATATAGAACACACTCACAATAATATAGAGGAAGTGCTGGGAATGCTTTTAAGTGGAAAAACAGTTAATTAACCCCTTGGTCGTTTTCAATTATTGATTCACTTATGGAAGTTTTTTTTTTTAATAATATTATTTGTGAAAACCAATATGTTTTAAAATATGTTGAGAGATGAACCTCTTTACTTCCCTTTCCTAGAGAGGCAAAATTTGATTATAACCATAACTAGAGAATCATATTTAGTTTTGATCTAGAATACCTTAAAATAAGCTAGGCAACCCCATACATAAGTTAACTTACTGTTAATATCTTTTTATATAACATTAATCCTTCTCGGTTTGGGCTTATTGATTTATTACCTAACGGGTCTTAAAACGCTTATCTACTAGGTTTGTTCATGGCTCGGTTACTGTTCCTGTCATAGCCACAGTTCGCGCTCTGTTACTGTTTATTGGAAAATATTGTTTCTGATGTATGTTGTCTGCTGTTCTGTTGGTTTGATGTTTCTAATGTTCTGTTGCTATTTCAATGTCTGTTGTTTCTATGTGTTATATGTTGCTTGCTGTTTGTGATCTGTCGTTTCTGTTGGTTTTGCTGTTTCTACTAGTTTTGTTGGCTCTGCTATTCCTATTTAGTTTTGATGAGTTTTATTTGTAATAATTTTGGACATAATTAACATTAATGCTCCAACTTGAGGAGAGCTGTTAAATATTACATAAAGTTTTATTGTTTCAGGATCAAATACATTTATTTGTTAGCAGGAAGATACTGATAACCAATTTGTTGTTATTCTTATGTTTGTTTTTATAACTGTTTGTTGTTATATTTTGTTCGTATTTGTCGATTTCCAATTATGAGACGTTATAAGTATTTGTTGATTTACATTTTGTTGTTATTATGTTTTTTCTTATGCTGTTATAAGTATATGTTGTTATTATTTTGTTGCTGATTTTGATTCTTTTGTTATTATTAACTTATTATTAGGTTTTTTTCTTTATTATTATAAAACATTGCTTATGTGATTGGTATTGTAGTTGATATTGTTTTCTACGTACTCCTTTTTGATAGATTGGTATTGTTTGCTACGTTCTCATGTTAAGATTATTTTGTACATGAACCATCCCTAGATTTTATTTATGTTTTGCCAAAGAAATACCATAAATACAAACATACTTTTCGTTTTTCTTACAAAAGTCTCTCGACCCACCCGAATCTCACATATTAAAGTCCCTATATTTGCCTCGCACTTGCAAGGACTTGAACTCCAAACCTCACATTTGTGAAGGGGATAGATTCCATACAACTAGATCAATAGGTCATGGGTACCTTACTTAATTGATGTACCCTTTCTTTCTTATATTATTTTAATTACACAAACAACAAAGGAAGCGGTAGATGTATGTAATCGCAAATTGTTTTTCAAAGTTCCAAATCAATTCAGATTATGGATCTCGCTATGATTCGAGTATGTAGACAGATGTATTTCCGATTCTCAAAATTTGAGTTCTTTAATTTTGATATTAATGTTAAAATCTTTTCAGTTTATGTTTTCGAAAAATCAAAACTAAAAAAAAAAGAGCGCCATTAAACATGAAAGAATAGCATGACTGAAAGATATTGAAACCCATGGAGAAATATAAATGGAAATCAAACTAAAGTAAAAGAAAACACATCATCTAGGCTTCAAAAATCAAAGCATTCCGATTTTTGAATTTCAAAGTTCAAGAATCGGAGGTACAATTTGTGATATTCTCCGAATTTGATTGACCAAATCGAAAGTACATGTTTAAATAATTTGGAAGAAAATTAGCGATTACGTTAATCCTCAATTTGATTCATGAGATTGCGATGCCGATGCCTAATTTGAGTTGTTATTCTTTTTCCCTCCTTCGTTTACTTTGAGGATCTTTTGCCAATTCGTTTGATATGGTATATAATATTTTGTTTAAAAGTAGCAAGTACCGGGATTTTAATAGACAACATAGCAAAACTCGTCCTTTATGTTTACATGATTTTTCAGTGGATGTCGTTTGGCGAAATAATGTCAGAAAACATCCTTTAGATTAAAAACCTTATCATGTTTTGTCCTTTGGCCATAACTCAGTTAAATTTTATTGTTAAAACCAGTCATGTGTAAAGCACATGAGGGTATTTTCGTCTTTTACTCCTTAAGGACTACTTGAGGGACTATTTTTGTAGATAATTTAAACTTTGAGGCAAGATGAAAAATTTTATAGATATTTTTTCCCCTCTCTCTCTAACCTACGATAGCTTCATCCTCTCTCTCTCTTTCTCTCTCTCTCTACACCAATACCTCCACCACCATCTCCAGCCACCATATTTTCTAGCGACCACCACCACCACCACCGTATACCCTATTTCTCTTCTTTACTCAGTTTTTGAGCTTATCACTCTTCAATCGTGGATGGCGGCAGATGATGGGCGACAGCGGTGCCCCAATTTACTTTACTCCGATCGGTTGAACCCCAATATGTAGAGGAGTGTAATGGCGAGTAGTATAACCGCCGTTAATGAGTGGGGTTGTGGAACCATGTCGATTTTAACCCTCAAGTGTTAAGCCAGTTACCGGAAAACTTTTTTGACTTTTCCCTTTGACTTTGCAAATGGTCAACCAGGTTTTCATTCAAAATTCTTGAATGTGATGCATTCTGAAGCATTCTTTAAATCAACCAAGCAACGGTTTCTTGTATTTTTGGATTAAATTGAAGAGCGTGAAACTAAACCCCAATTCGAGAATGATTGTGGAAAATTTGGGTTTTTAACGTCTTTTATGGTGTTGTTGTGGAGTGAGTCGGAGAGGAAATTGTGGACGGTTTTTAGTGCTTGGCGGAGATGTTGAGGGGGTAGTGATGTATACCGGCGACGGGGATGGCCCGGTTGGGTTTTCCGATGTGTCCTTCCGTTGGTGGCGGCGAAGAAGAAAGGATGTGAGTGATGAACGAGGGGGTGATGGTGGCGGTAGGTGGTGGTGGTGGTGGTTTTGCATTTTGGAGAGGGAAAGACGACGGAGATAGGTGGTGACTATGGATTGGATGCTCTGGTAGTTTATTTAATTTTTTATTTTCAAATATGAGAAAATATTTATTCTTTTACTTCTAATTATTAAATTTGTAAAATTACATAATTACCCTTATGTGCTTTGCACATGACTATGACTGGTTTTAACGAGAAAATTTAGCTAGGTTAGAGCCAAAGGACAAAACGTGATAAGGTTTTTAAACTTAAAGGATGTTGACATTATTTTCGCTAAAGGACATCCACTGAAAAATCATGTAAACATAAAGGACGAGTTTTGCTATTTTGTCATTTTAATATGTGAAACTTGAGTTAAGGGACTTTTACGAGAAGATGTAAAATTATGTTGGTTTTTATGTTCTTTTTCCTTTTTGTTATTCAAAAGTATATGTTTCTTTGACCCATTCTGTAATTAACTAAAAGACAAAATAACAAAAGACGTCATTTATGTTTGGACATTTTATTCAATAGGCGTCTTTTAGCGAAACAGATGGCAGAAAGCATGCTGTATGTTTCAAATTCCTTTCACGTTACGTCCTTTGACCCTAACCCAGTTAACTTTTCTCGTTAAATATGGTTATGTGCAAGGCACATGAGAGTAGTTTCGTAAATATACCTATTTATTTAATAATTAATCCTTTAATTTTACAAAAATTAAATTAAATAAAATATATTATATATCGCCTATACAGTATACACCTCTTTAACCCAGCCCTAGACATGCCGCCAGCCACAATCATCAACACCATGATCTCCGGTCGTCTTCTCCAGCGGAACTATTTTAAATCGAGTATCACCGATAACTAGCACCACGACCACCAAGAAACGCCTCAACACCTCACTCCACGATGACATTAGCCCCTCAATTCAAACCCAAAAAACCTTTGTTTCTGATGATTAACTAGATCTAGACTCCGACTCCCCCCCCCTTCGAAGTCTTTTCCCACAGTTCCAACCACGATTCTCAAAAACCATGGTCATCGGAACCATCTTCGGCTACCGCCGCAACCACGCCTGGTTCATCGTCCAAAATTCCAATCCCTCATTCATTCTCGAAATTTTCAATTCAAACTAAACCCTAGTTCTAGAAATTCAGTTTGGTCTTGTTCGAATAGCCCTTGATTGCCATAGTTCATCGGAATCGGATCTTGGATTGGTTAGCCCTTCAATGCATTATGCGGTCTGTTCCTGTTGTGTGGGTAGTTTAGGAACGACGATGGGGTTAAGGTTTAGCGGCTATGGAACGACGATGATGGAGGATGTTGAATGGCGAGATGGATGTTGAACGGCGGATGAGGATATTTCAATTCCAGACAGTAAGGGAAGAGTGGCGAGGATGGTGGAGGATATTTCAATTCCAAACAGTGAGAGAAGAGTGGTGAGATGGATTTTGAACAGCGATGAGGCTTGAGGTTTAGCGGCTATAGAACGACGGTGGTGGAGGACCGGTGGTAGGCGGTGGAATTTGAAACTGATGGGTTTGAGGTGGGTGTTGAAGAAGACAATGTGTGAAGGTGTGACCATATTAATATATTATTTTTTCTTTATTTTCTTGGTTAATAATTATGTACATTTACGAAACTACCATCATGTGCCTTGCACATGACCATATTTAACGAGAAAAGTTAACTGGGTTAGGGTCAAAGGACATAACATGAAAGGAATTTGAAACATACAGCATGCTTTCTGCCATTTGTTTCGCTAAAGGACGTCTATTAAAAAACGTCCAAACATAAAGGACGTTTTTTGCTATTTTGTCTAACTAAAACTTTGCTAACGTGCCATCATTAACCTATTTTTTGTCATCTATTGTTTGAAACAACCTACATGCTTCACTTATTACCGGTCAATTTAACACGGTTGCAATTAGCAAGCCAACCTTGGGTAGTGAAAATCACCTAATGTTCCATCTGGAAGGCTCAGGTTCATATCCGGCTTCCATGGTTGATGCTTTTTAGCCCTTGAAGCCACATGCCAGCACGAACTGCACAGTTATACAAAAGAAACATAGTGCAGCAATAAAATATATACTTTCGAAAAGGACATAATTAAACTGAGGAGTGGATCATATATAAATTTGTCATTGTCAAACAATTTTAGAATAAAGCACGTACGGTTAATTTATTTAGCTAGTCGATGGTTCATGGTTTGTGATGACAGCCAAAGCATATGGGAAGAAATTTTCAAAAGTCAATGATATGAAATGGGGTTATCAACCTGTATACTTTCACTGAAAAACAGTTAAACCCCTCAGTTTTTTGTGATTGATTCAAAGGCATATGTTTCTTTATAAGTGACTGTGTAACTAAAAGTTTGCTAATTAAACGGCCTACTTGGTATGCTATTTGTTTATTATTTGCAAAACCGACAAGTTTTTACTTTTAAGTAGGTAAGTCCGTAACTTTATAATCCGTTAACAGGATAGCAAACCAAGACAAAAGAAACTGAGGAATGGATTATCGAATCATCTAACAACAGGTTTAGATTTGACAGCTTATAAAAGTGAGTACGAACGGTTATTTAGAGATAATCACCCTACGGAATAACCTTACACTTCCCTTTCCTAGTTAATAACGCATGCAAGCTAGACTGATTATAACAATAACTGGATCTTAAAATAATCAAGTCAAACCTTTATAGACGTTAACTCATTTTTTTTATTCCTTGAGGTGCCATCCAATCGAATTGTTTACTTATTCAATTTCAGTGGGTGAATTTTCAAGTTCAACCAACTCACTTCTATTTTAATAACAAATTAGAGGGAAGCAGGTAGAAAATTCTGCTTAATGCTAGCTACACAAGGGATCAAAAGTTATCAAAGTTCATTTATGTTTTCAATAATCATTTATCCTAAAAACAGGTGATACCAAGTTTTGAT